>NC_053163.1:43973046-44273046 GCF_016835505.1 Polypterus senegalus
ATATTAGACCTAAGGCAACATAGTCATAAACGATGTACAGTATTACCATAGAGATTTTTACAATACAGCATTATTGAAAGACTGTGACAGGAAATCTCTTATTTAAAACAGATCGGGACATATATTTTTTCTGTATGTGTGTAGTTTTCTCTAAGGTAAATATCAAGATTCATAACGATTGTAAGAGCCATTCTTAGAAAGTAATGTTAAAGTTAGACTTATTTAAGTGTTTACATTATTTCAGTAATAGATTACCAGTTTCTTATAGTTACATAGAATTACCCCCTGTAAATTAACATGAGATAGAACTTTCTTAGCTATCTTTAGAAAACAGAGTGTTAATTAAGCCAATTAGGAAATAGACGTACTGCTATCATGGACTATTAGATATGCCTATAAAGAGGAGATGACATATAGTTTTCTGACTGTGCTTAATGTACTTGTGTGCTTTAACATGCTTGGCATGCTTAAAGTGCAGAAAGTACAAATTGTATGACCAAACTTAGAGAATGAAATTAGATATAAAAGCCTTGAACAGAACTTTTCTTAAACAAGAACTTTTTTTTAATATCAATTTTCTCCATTTGTGTATGAACTCTTTTGCTTTTAAATTTTTACTAAAACTTTTAAAACGAAGATATTTGGTCTGTGGAATTATTTGAACACGTGTTACACTATTCCCTGAATCATCCTATGAAGCAAACTAAAAGCTCCAGAACTGCATTATACATATGTTTTTATATATTAGTTAAACATCTATCACATTTTGGTTACTAAAATATTCAACATTACTTTGGCTTCAAAAACCTAACAAACAACATAAATTTAGTGTTTGCTGTAGGATTTGAAAAAGAAATTTTAACTTTCCCACCCAAGGATAGTCAATTTTAGTGTAGAAATTAAGTGAATTTTAAGTAGGCCAAGTAATGATTATTCTTACCTTTGACAATGTCGGAAATTAACTAAATAATTCAACAAGGCTCATATTTTATTTACCTTACCTTTCTCTGTTGTAGGAGGAGGTCCTACAGCCTTTAAACATGTATCAAGGTAACTGAAGCACAATTGCTTTAGAAGTAGAATAATACAATTCATGAATAAAAACAAAAATTATAGAAGTACAGTATAATCAATGCATATATATATTGACATATAAGACTGGATTCAGTCAGACTAGACAAAACTATAACATATACAGTAAATAGCTGTACAAAATGGGTGTCTTGTAATATTTCATACTATCACCTGGGCAATATCATTTAATCTTTTCTTTATATAAATTTGTGCGCTGTCACTCTAGTTTTAGCAGGATCGACATACCAAGAATACTCCCTTATCCAGTGCCTTGCACAATATTGCAGTTAGATAGGATTTCCCAGTTTTGTTTTTCAATCCAAGCATGATCAGGTTGTATTTTTGGATAAGAAGCACTTTTTCTTGCTTGTTAAAGTCAAGCACATATTCAAGGCTTTGCTAAATATTTCTTAAATATTCATCTATGTGACACTCATTGTTACCATAATCAAACTCTTCACAGAAACTGGCAGTCTCTCTTACTCTTTCTAAACCTGCATTAGATTTTATGTTGGAAGCAGTCGTGTTCTCATTAGAAGGTTTCTAAAGACTCATACTTTGACGTCTTTTAGGCAGCGTTATTTGTAAGGATGAAGAATTTTTTTTTAAAATTTTTACAAAGTGCAGGTTTTGAAGGAGAAAATGATGACCAGTAGCCAGCTGGAAGTCATTTTGTAGTGCTCTGGTAGTGCTTTTCCTTTCCCTCCATGCAAAAAAGGAGCAAATACTAGTTCTGCTGTTGGTTAATGTCCTTCTACGGTCCATTAAGTGTTCCCCTAATTTCTCTGAGAGTATATATTGACATAAAAGACTGGGCACAGATAGACTAGACCAGGGGTCTCCAACCTTTTTTCCCCTGAGAGCTACTTTTAGAAAATGAAAATGGCCGAGAGCTACTCATGTTTTCTAATGTTTATTCTCATAGCTTTTTTCAAGGCAAACAAACCAAATAAGCTTGTTTTGCCTGAACATTTACAAAATGTTCACAACTCAATTTTGCATTAAAACATCACAAAAAATATTTAGTTCGCCTACAAGTGCATTTTGTATGTCTATGCATTTTCTAGTGTATCTCACACTATTGATTTAAAACATGAATGCTGTCAAAACAAAACAATGCAATTCCAAATACACAGTGTCACAAGAACGAGACATTGACAGATAAAGAGTTGGGGCAGCCACCCGTATATTGTGGTATCCTGGCTGCAAAAGTCGTTTTTCTTAGCAAAATACAGGGCAATGAAGTGCATACAACCGAGTCCAAAACAAGACTGAGGAAACAAAGGAAAAGGGGCAGGTTTTAAAGGGGGAGACAGGAAGTGAGGTCGTATGGATCTGGTCTTCCTCCATTGGCTCGTAGCCGGAGGTGACATCAGAGGGACTGGAGCAGGTGTGGCCGACTTCCATTGGCTCAGTCCCGGAAGTGATGTCAGGAGATCCAGGTGAAATCCCCCGGGGATGGTCTACAGGCAAGGGAGAAAAAGAGTCAGTGCACTCTGCCACACCCCGGCATGCCTCCGAACTGCCTTCACTCAAGCCCTTTAGCTGCCTCCCATGCGCACGTGTGTGACAACAGATATTACTTATTCCTTTGTCATTTTGTTCCCTGTCACTGTTTCACTTTATTCACATGTCCAGTTGCAGGTGTGATGTGTTTTTCAGTGAGTCAGATGACTGGCACTGCATGGATTCAACAAGAGAGACAGGGTTATGGTGGAGTGCAGCTACTTAGGTTGACTCTTATGGAGTTATTTAAATGTTAGTCTGTCAGTCGTGTTCTGAACTTTGACTTCATGACATTCATGTCAGACTCACAGAGGTAAAAAAAAGCAGACATTTTCAGAGCTGTTTGGTGAAGATTCTTATAGTTATCTGGCTGTATCAGCTCCAGAAATGCTGAGAATGCTGCTGAGACTTTAACTGCACATTATTTTTAATATAATATTATATATAATATATAAAATCCAATGTCTGTCTGTGCACTTTTCATGAGAGAACTACATAACAGATTTAGATCAGGTTTTTTTCTAAAATTTGCTTGAGCATTCTGGTTGAATTTGCGACTTCTCTTATCACACTAAGAATCAGAGTTCGCTGGCGGTACTGATTTATTTGCGAGATTCCAAGAAACACGCAATGGGTGGAAGGGAAGGGGCCTTCCTCACTCACTCGCCAGCTTAACTCCGCTTAGTTAGCGAACGAGAGAAGAATTGAATTCAACTTTACTTGATACAGTACTAGCAAGAAGTAGTGTGTTAAAGAAGTAATGAAAAAGAAAAGGAAACATTTTGAAAATAACGTAACATGATTGTCAATGTAATTGTTTTGTCACTGTTGTGAGTGATGAGTGTTGCTGTTATATATATATATATATACAGTATATATATACACACACATTTAAACATATATATATACATATATATACACATATATATATACAGTATACATATCTACATATACACACATACATATACATACACACACATATATACACACAAATACATATATATATATACATATACACACACAAAGTTTAAATAGAAGGAATTTTTATTTAGTCGACAGAAATATCTTTGGTAGGAATGTAAGTTAAATGTAGACATCATTGCATACATTTTTCTTCACCATAGAAATGTAAAGAGGAAATTCGCCTTACATTCCAACCAAAGATATTTGTGTCGACTAAATAGAACTTGAAAAGATATATTTTTTCGAAAGTGATCGCGCAATTCAGATCGAGTTGACGCGCACTACATCGAGCCCGCGTGCTATTGTGGTTTCATCTGCTTGCCTCAATAAGTCACCCTCCCCTCGCTCTTACTTTTTTACCATTCATCTAATGATTACACTGAGTATAGCTTTACCAAAACAATCATTGATGGCGAATAAAGTATCCATTATACATAAAGCTTCAATTGGTGATCTGTCTTTCTGCGTTAACCGCATATTTTTTCATACGTCTCAAACCAAGGAGATGCGAGGGTAAAATGAATCGGGAAGCGCTGATATATATGTATGTGTGTATATATATATGTATGTATATATATATTGAAATAGTTTTACTGTGAAATAATGCAAAGAGTACGCGACACGTGTTTCGCCCTAATTTTGGGATCATCAGGCGTACATACTCAGTGCACCCCCTCTCAGGAATCAAATCTCGGACGTCAGCGCTAGAGGCGAAGCCTCTTCCATTGCGCCACGGCGTGTGGTTTGTCTATTTGAGAGTATGTAGATCGGGGTATATATATATGCAGCGGAGAAGTAGTGTGTTAAAGAAGTTATGAAAAAGAAAAGGGAACATTTTAAAAATAACGTAACATGATTGTCAATATACAGTAATTGTGAGTGTTATGAGTGCTGCTGTCATCAAGGATTTGATTATCATTATTTGTTTCAATCAGGGTCGTATTTGTATGATGTGTTGTGTTCAAGTTACATTCCGTGTTTGTCAATCGTTGTAAAGATAACAGGTTTCATTCATCGATTCGTTTCTTACTGCATCAATAAACAGCTCGTCTTCCTCTTTATCTGAGACGTGACACACTGCATGCACGGGTTTTTTTTTACACTGTCTTCCTTTAGCAGGACATTGACTTTTTCCACCGTGTGCTTTGTTTCCGCAGTAGTTGCACTTATGAATATGCTTGTGTGTGTCACACGCTTCATATTTTTTTGCTGCCTTCTCAATTGTGTAATTCGGTTTTTGTTCAGCACTCTTTGGAACTGTTGCTTTTTGTCTGTGCACTGCGTCAGTTCACGTGAGCCACTCGGTGTACATGCATCGAAGGCTCCCAGCTGTGCTGGTGCCATCTCGTACGATGTCCACGGTTGTATTTAATGTTAGCTAAGACCCGGCACTTAAAAGTTTCTCTTGCAGTTTCGCTGAGTTTGTGCCAAACACCACCCTGACCATCTCATCTTCGTCTGCATAAGCACAGTCCTTCACCCGTAAATATTTAGCAGCAGTGTTTCTATTGGATTGCTGCTGACGGGCGGCCTTATATGGGCAACACTAAATTAGGAGTTACGCCTCCCACGGCCATCGAGCAGAAGTCTATTATAGTATATGGACGAAAAAATAGGTTCCAGTTATGACCATTACGCGTAGAATTTCTAAATGAAACCTGCCCAACTTTTGTAAGTAAGCTATAAGAAATGAGCCTGCCAAATTTCAGCCTTCTACCTACACGCGAAGTTGGAGAATTATTGATGAGGTAGCGAGTCAGTGAGTGAGTGAGTGAGTGAGTCAGTGAGGGCTTTGCCTTTTATTAGTATAGATTTAAAATAAAGTTATACTTAGGTCTTGATGAGTTTGAGTCCGGATCATCTCTTAAGTGTATGCTACATTAAAAAGATAGATTGCAATTCATTGCGTGATATGATTTTTTGGAAAGATCGCCCACCCCTAATTTGACTAATTAAGTTTTCAAATTTATGTAGTATTCATTAACCCTTTGGCGAGCTACTTGGATAGGGGTTCTGAGCTATCGGTAGCTCGCAAGCGACGTGTTGGAGACCCCTGGACTAGACAGACAAACATATTACATATAAACTGGGTGTTATCAGAGTTCTAATTTATCTCGCCACATTGCAATGGATGATTTCCAATGTTGTGTGGAATTGTTGCTTTGTTGTTGTTACATGCTCAAGTAGATGATTATTCATACGTTGAAATGCAATGTTACTCCTTGCTTCTTGATCCTTTTTTTGTGGTGTTCTGTGATGCTGCTGTCTCAGCTTGCTTTCTGCTTTTAGGACCTTTGCTGGGCATTCTGCAACTTAGGGAAAAGCATTATGCCTTGTAGTTTATGTGCTGAAGTAATGACTACTTATCCTTCAGACTGGCTCACTGTTTAGTTTGGCAAACTAGATCTCAGCTTTCAGGTTCACAAAGAGAAGAAGGCTTTGGAGAGTATTGTAACATTATTATACAGAAGTGAAATTGGTCTCTATTATGCTCATAGTAAATCATAATTTTTCTTTGGAAAAACAGTTTTAAAATATTTGTACAATGTTAAAATAAATCAAAATTTAAAATAGTAATCTTTATCATTTTTAATTTTTAGGAAGCACTGCAAAACACTTTATGATTCCCGACATTATAGATCATCTCCAGATCTTCTAACAAATTCATCAAAACAGGTATTGTTACAGCATTTTTTTCATACCTCCTTATTTTGGATGTTAGTTATGTGGTCTAATTTCTTAAAGGTAAAAAACTACATATTATATGTTAATGTAATAATACAGTGTATATTGCTAAATAATGGCAAATGTCATGGAAATTGGTTTCTTAGACATGCCTAAAATATTCATTTTATGTTATGTTTTAATTGACTGAGTGTATGCATGAATACAGTCTGCAATAAACTGCCTTCCTGGCCAGGGTAGATTAAATACAGCTCCATTACCCTGCAATCCAGTTTTGTATTCAGAAAATGAATAAATACATAGTTTAGTAGAGACACATGAAGTAGTAAGTAATCAGGTTTGTTTGTTTCATAAATAAATGTAACAGTGTTTAAATTCATTGATGTTTTGTCCTATAGGCTCATATGGTGAACCTTTATATTTGTTTTTGTGTACACATCACCAAAATGCTTCAAATCCCATACACTTACCACTCTGTGGTCAGATACATAACTTCCATTTAGCACCCCCTTCCCTTTTTTATCTTTAAACTCATGCAATTAGACAAAGTGAAAGAACAAGTAGGAGAAAGAGCTACACTTTTAACTATGTGCTATAATTAATAAATTTTATTGTAGCTCCTGCCATACAAGAAAATTAAATGTGGGTTTGTAAACCATGACCATACAACTTGATAATGTTACAGGGCTCCATACTGTGACTAAAATGTTTGCAAATGTAACCAGAAATAGGCTTTGGTAATTATTATTTCTACTCAGTGGTGAATTAAATCATTAATACTTTAAACTAATTATATTGTAAAAGATACAAAATGCCATTTTTTTTATTGTTGAGCGGATGTGCTGTTAGTGTCGGTAGGGGGAGAGATTCATCCATGAACATTTGTGAACTGCATTCTACTAAAGGCTGATTTATACTTGACATGTCTGTGCTGGGCGTGAAGGTTATGTGGAGACATACATTTTTTCAACTGTGCGGCGTGTTTGACATGACATCTGTGTATCCCAAATGTTGAATATCAAGGAGTGGCTAATTACGCTTGTGGCAAAAGAATGAACAAAGGGCTGAATATGCAACAGATCATCAGAATGCAAGGAAGACATGAAAAACATTAGAAATGCATCTGCCCATCATGCAGGTCCAATGTTATGAAGACATCTGTGCCCAAAGGAATTCATTTTTCCTTTCTGACTTGGCACAGGTACACTAAGGAGAGACTGTAGTCCATCTCCTGTCCATGCATCTTTGCATGCCATTCCTCTTTTGATTAACGCATATTCCATGCAAAATGCCAGCCTGTCTATAAGTAAACATGTACATGCAGCTGCCTGCATGCTGTTTCCTCACACACAACAATGTTGAGAAGTCTGCATTTTAAAGTTGCAGGTGTATTACTTTATTGTCATTTTACTGGAGTGTTTTCTGCAATTGAAAACAGTAAATTTTGTTAAAATGTTATCAAAAATGCCACTTACTAGCATTTTATTCAGTCATTATGCTGTGTGCGCTACATGTTCTGTTAACAATAACTTCTTCAATGGGAGGTCATCAACAAAGAGACATGGAAAAACAGATTTAGTAAAATAACAATAGTTATAATTAATAATTCATTACTTGACACCCACAAGCTCTGTACAAAGACCAATAAAAGACAAATCGTTAAAATGAATGCACTAATCCACTTTTATTGCATATGTGGTCCCTTGCTCTTAAACATTTACTTTTTCTGGGAAAAAAAAAACATTTCCACAGGAAAGGTTTTGTTGTGGAACTCAAATTTCACCTCACATATAAGTGATTAAAATCATGTGACTTAAATAGTTTAAGTTCTATCAAAAATGGCTTGCCTGTCACAACCACCCCTTTAAATTGGGGGATGATCTTATTTTCAGAGCAGGTATTATTATCCTATAAAAAGTTCTTGTATATTACATGCACAGTTGATCAAATGTTTTTTAAAAAACTTGTAGAATGCATTAATGGTTTTGGTCTCGTCCGATGCAAAAGATGGACGTCTGAAGTAGAGCTCCGCTAGCAGTGGTGCTATTTTTCATATTATTTGCTTATTATTCTGAGATATCCTGTATTTATTCAACCTGAGAGGGACTGCTACAGTATATGTAAGCACATATAAACATGGCCAACAAGAAGGGGGGTTCGAAAAAATCGAAAACGAAAGCTACATCCAAGCTGCGATCAGCAAGCCCTAGTTCAAGATACGGCCTATCAGAGACAGACCTGGATCAGATGGGCAAAAGCGCAGACTCCTCGGGACCACGGTCCGCTACATCATCGCTGGCTGAGAGCGAAAAGGGGAGCGAAGGTGCGATCGTGAGTGCAGATGTGGATAGCTCACCGATTGGAGAAGATTACCTGAAACTGGAAAGGGCCGGGAAGTCCGCGGCTTCAGTTACGCAATTACGCGAGCCTGGAGCAGCGGGGACACCGGCTTCAGCAAAGTCTGCTGCTTCATCTACGGTACAAGAAGGCACAATTGAACTATCTGAACTGAAAGTGTTGCTCGCTGAGCTCACGCAAGATATAAAGAAAAGCGAGAAGGCTAATGAGAAAGCAACGGCAAAGGCACTTGAGAGACTGAAACAGGAATTGAAACAGGAGATGAAACAGGCCAATGAATGGCTGCGACATGAATTCCAACAGGCAAATGAAAGGCTGCGACAGGAATTCCAACAGGCAAATGAAAGGCTGCGTCAAGAGGTACAACTTGAGCTTCGACAGGTGCTGGGTAAAATTGAAGAGCGCATTCAGAAAAACTCGGTTAAACTGAGCACGCTTGCTGATCAATTGGAGCATCTTAAGGAGACATTCACAATCGGATCGAAATGGCGAACATTTAGCTACCAGTGCCGAGGAAAGAGCAGTAAATGTCAGTTCCGAATGTAAAAAACTCGGAGAAAAACTTGGAGACAGACTGGCTGCTTTAGAAGATGGGAGTAGAAGGTATAATGTCAGAATTGAAGGTCTGCCGGAGAATCGAGAAAGTTCAAACCCTGTGAAATTCGCAGCTGAACTTTTTTCTAAAATAATCGGGGGCGACTTTAAAGCAGAATCTGAGATAGCAGCGCTTACACGTCGCTGATCAAACACCGTCAGACCCGACCAAGATCTTTTATAGTTCGTTTTGAACGATTATCATTTAAGCTAGAGGTGATGGCACTCCTCAGAAACAAGGAAGATATTATATATGAAAATAACCACATTCGTATCTTCCCTGACTTCTCTCCAGCAACAGCTATTAAACGCGCAGCCTTCTATAATATTAAACAGCGGCTACGGCAAGCCAGTGTCAAATACAGCCTCCTGTATCCAGCAAAACTGAAAGTGGAATGGCGAGGTCATTTCTATGTCTTCGCTAGCAAGGAAGAAGCAGAAAATGAATTAAGAAAGCTGATCCCGGGACTATTCTGATACATAATAGTGAGTCATGGCGGTAAATGATAAAGCTAGGATTAATAATCTACTGTCTGATCTATTGTTTTAAAATACGTTTTTTATCAGCATATATTCTCATATATTCTTATTATTACTTAGTATTACTAGGGCGCTATCTGTTTATGTTTTATTGTGCTTAATTACTTTTCCTCCTTTTTTTTTCTCTTTTTCTTTTCTAATTATTTCATGTGTACCCTAAATGAGACTGTTCAATATCATACCCTTGGTTTACTGTTATTGCTATTACTGCATTAAGACTTGTTATGCTTATTTTGGACACATCTTTAACACCATCACCTGGGTTTATTATCTGGGGTATCATCTTAATGCACTAAAATTGCTGAAGACTATATATATATTTTAAGTGCAAAATTCTTTTTTTTTTTTTTTTTTTTCTCTTTTAAAGACTATATTGGTAACAGATATCTCTATCTTTTAACCTAAAGCCACTGCATGGGGGCTTGTTGTGCTTTGGACGTGCTCTGTCTCTGGGTATGTCAGAGGACTGGGACTGCGTGAAGTGGGTTTTAGCCTCACTTGGGGAGGCAAAAAGGGAGGGTGGGGGGTTAAGGGGGGGAGAGAAAGAGAGCAGGCTTGATCTATACCTAATCTATCCTCTCAATCTTTATAATTATAACTATCAACGTAATAATAAGCTGCATGGCAACAACTCTTGGGGAAATAGGAAATTAAGACCTAAACTATTTCACTTCCAGTTAAGACTATAAAATGACATCAAAAACTCAGAATCAGTGTCTCCATGATGGGACAGTTAACTTCGTAAGCTGGAATGTTAAAGGCCTGAATCACGAATTAAAGAGAAAGAAAGTACTTTCTCACCTAACAGGTCTAAATGCTAAAATAGTATTTTTACAGGAAACCCACTTACTAAGCAAGGATCAGTTCCGCTGCAAAAGACTGGACTGGCCAAATGTTCCATTCTAGTTTTACAAAGAAAACTAGAGGGTGGGAATTCTCATACATAGAACAGTACCATTTGTAGCATCAGATGTAGTATTGGATCCTGAAGGGAGATATGTAATGGTCATGGGAGACTTATCTAACTGTAAAATGATTTTGATAAATGTTTATGCACCTAATGTTGATGATAAGGAATTTATACAAAATTTATTTGCATCCATTCCCAATCTGAACACTCATAAAGTTATAATGGCTGGGGACTTTAATTGTGTTTTAAATCCACTTTTAGATAGACTTCCTCCACAGGGGGAACGGCAACTAACACCGCAAAGATAATTACAAAGTTTATAACTGATCACAACTTATCAGATCCCTGGAGGTTTTTAAACCCAAATTCAAGAACATATTCTTTCTACTCACCAGTACATCATTGCTACTCAAGGATTGATTACTTCTTTATAGATAATAACTTCTTGCCTAAGATTAAATCTTGTAAATACGATGCTATTGTTATTTCGGACCATGTTCCTATGATCTTGGAGCTGAAATTACTAAGCCCCATACACTCACCCCAGAGATGGCCTCAACCCGCTTCTATTAGCTGACGAGAATTGTACTGAATTTATATCCAAACAAATCAAATTCTTTCTAGAGACAAATACATCCCCTGAGATCTCTGCAGGAATACTCTGGGAAACTCTTAAGGCCTTCTTAAGAGGACAGATTATCTCATATCTTTCCCACAGAAATAAATCTGAAGCGAAGAAAGTAGCAGAGATAAAAGCAAATTACTAAAATAGATGAAGAACATGCCAGACTACCAAGCGAGACTCTACATAGGAGGAGGCAGGCTCTACATTCAGAATTAAACCTCTTGACAACTAAAGAAACTGAACAACTAATTTACAAATCCAGACATCATTACTATGAACATGGAGAGAAAGCTAATAAGCTTTTAGCCAACAAATTCACAAGCAAGATGTACCAACGCAATCTCGGTAATCACTAACACGAACGGAGATAAAATCATCGAACACAAAAATATAATGCACACTTTCAGAGACTACTATAAATCCCTATATACTACTGAGTTTAAAGAAGACAATATACAATCTAATGCATTTCTGGATACATTACAGATACCACAAATTGACGCTTTTAGTGTGGAGGAACTTAATAAACCTCTGACATTATCAGAATTACTAGATGCTATAAAGTCACTCCAAGGTGGAAAAGCAGCAGGCCCTGACGGCTACCCTGCAGAGTTTTACAAGAAATTCTCCGCTCAGCTAGCTCCCTCCTATTAGCAACATTTACAGAAGCCAGAGATAACCAATTTCTTCCACAAACCTTTCGCCAAGCATTAATCACTGTCTTTCCAAAACAAAATAAGGACTTATTACAATGTGCATCATACAGACCAATTTCACTTCTGAATAACAACGTTAAAATACTCTCTAAAATCATAGCTAGAAGGATGGAGAAAGTGCTTCCCTCGTAATATCACAAGACCAAACTGGATTTATTAGGGGGCGACACTTATCTTCAAATCTTCGACGCATGTTTAATGTAATATACTCACCAACTAAATCAAACACCGCAGAAATATTATTATCATTGGATGCAGAAAAAGCATTCGACATGATTGAATGGAAATACAGTGATCCCTTGCTGTATCGCGCTTTGACTTTCGCGGATTTTATATGTAAGCATATGTAAATGTATATTGCGGATTTTTCTCTGATTCGCGGATTTCTGCGGACAATGGGTCTTTTAATTTATGGTACATGCTTCCTCAGTTTGTTTGCCCAGTTGATTTCATACAAGGGGCGCTATTGGCGGATGGCTTAGAAGCTACCCAATCAGAGCACGTATTACATATTAACTAAAACTCCTCAATGCTATAAGATATGCCTCCTGCGCGGTGCTCGATTGTTTGCTTGTCTCTGCCTCTATCTCACCCTCTCTGACATTCTTTGCGCCTGACGGATGGGGTGCGAGCAGAGGTGCTGTTTGCACAGAAGCTGTTTGCATAGTGGATACGGACGCTCCTCTAAGAAATGCCGCTTTATCGAGGTGCGTCCAAAAGCACACTTATTGATTTTTTGATTGTTTGCTTAAATCTCGCGCTCTCTCGCTCTCTCGCTCTCTCTCTGACGTTCTCTGCAATTGACGGAGGAGATGTGAGCAGAGGGGCTTTTTGCACAGAGGCTGTTTGCTTAGAAGATACGGACGCTCCTGTAAAAATTGCTGAAAGGCTACCTTCGCATTGATCCCTTCATTACCGCTGCTTTATCGCGGTGCTTGCATACTTAAAAGCGCAACAGCCCTATTGATTTTTCATTGTTTACTTTACTCTCTCTCTCTGTGTTTGCAAAGAAGCTGTTTGCTTAGAAGATAGGGACGCTCCTGTAAAAAATGCTGAAAGGCTACCTTTGCATTGATCCCTTCATTGCCGCTGCTTTATCGCGGTGCTTGCATACTTAAAAGCGCAACAGCCCTATTGATTTTTCATTGTTTACTTTACTCTCTCTCTGACATTCTCCGCTCCTTACGCGCACTTTGAAGAGGAAGATATGTTTGCATTCTTTTAATTGTGAGAAAGAACTGTCATCTCTGTCTTGTCATGGAGCACAGTTTAAACTTTTGACTAAAGGGTGTTATTTCATGTCTAGAGGGCTCTAATAATGTTAAAAAACGTATTTAGAAGGTCGTAAACAGGTTTTCTATGCGCTAACTGCGAAAATATTAGATTTATAAATAAAGAATCCTACTTCGTGGAAATTCATTTATCTGTCTGGAGCGGATTAACCGCGATAAACAAGGGTTTACTGTATAACTATGCGGAGAATATTTATAAACAGTGTGGGAGAGTTTCTAAGGGCTTAAAATATATTAAAATAATCATACAAACATATGGTTTCTACTTCGCGGATTTTCACCTATCGCGGGGGGTTCTGGAACGCAACCCCCTCGATCGAGGAGGGATTACTGTACCTTTTTACTATATTGGAGAAGTTTGGGTTTGGCCCGAACATTTGTGCATGGATTAAATTACTGTATACTAACCCAGACGCTTCAGTTTGCATCAATAACATTTGCTTAGACTACTTTAAACTAGAACGTGGCACTAGACAAGGATGCCCCTTGTCACCGCAGCTGTTTGCGATTGCCATTGAACCACTGGCAATACATTGTCGAAATACTGCTCAAATAAAGGGGATTAGCAGAGAAGGACTGGAACAGAAAATCTCATTATATGCAGATGATATGGTACTCTATATTTCGGACCCAGAAAATTCTGTGCCTGCAGTCTTAGCAGCACTCACAGAATTTCAAAAGATCTCTGGTCTCAGAATTAATCTGAATAAAAGTGTACTCTTTCCAGTGAATTCTCATGCATATAATATTAGATTAGACACCCTACCTTTTATCATTGCAGATCAGTTTAAATACCTAGGGATAAACATCACAAGTAAACATAAAGCTCTTTATCAACAAAATTTCATCGTCTGCATGGAAAAAATTAAACAAGACTTGCATAGATGGTCAACCCTTCATCTCACACTAGCTGGAAGAATTAACAATGTTAAGATGAATATTCTTCCTAAGCTCCTTTTTTTATTTCAAAACATCCCAATATACATTAATAAATCATTCTTTAAGCAATTAGATTCAACAATAACCTCATTTATTTGGAATTCAAAACATCCACGCATCAAAAGAGCGACCCTACAAAGACAAAAGGCAGAAGGCGGCATGGCTCTACCTAACTTCCAGTTTTATTACTGGGCGGCAAATATACAGACGATAAGAACCTGGACACAAATAGAAGAACATACACAGGCTTGGACCGCAATAGAAGTAAAATCCTGCAGTACTTCTTTGTATTCCTTGCTCTGCGCTCCAATAAACACACGTTATCGGCAATACACTAATAACCCAATTGTGCTCCACTCACTTAGAATCTGGAACCAATGTAGAAAGCATTTTAAGACGGAGAAGCTTCTATCTGTGTCACCCCTGCAAGAGAACCACTTCTTTCAACCTTCGCAAACATATGCAGTTTTTAATATCTGGAAAAAAATTGGAATTAACTTGCTTAGAGATCTTTATATAGACAATGTCTTTGCATCCTATGAACAATTACATTCCAAATTTAACATTCCAGCTACACATTTCTTTCACTATCTTCAAATCAGGAACTTTGTTAAACAGAACCTTCCAGATTTTCCTCATCTTGCACCCTCATCCACGGTGGAAAAAATATTGCTCAATCTCAAGAAATTAGACTCCATCTCTACAATATATAAAATCATTTTACAATCCCTTCCTTTCAAAGATCCAAGTGGACACTGGGAAAAAGATCTCTCAATTAATATATCAGAAAAGGAGTGGAAAGTAGCAATGCAGAGAATTCACTCAAGCTCCATATGCGCAAAGCATACAATTATACAACTCAAAATTATATATCGAGCACATCTGTCTCGACTAAAACTCTCCAAAATGTTTCCAGGGCATGATCCAACCTGCGAACGTTGCAACCAAGTCCCAGCCTCAACAGGTCACATGTTCTGAACCTGCACCAAATTAGCATTATTCTGGACAAAAAATTTTAATTACCTCTCAGACAGCCTTGGACTCACAATCCCTCCTAACCCATTAACAGCTCTGTTTGGGGTTCTTCCAGAGGGGCTTAAAGTGGAGAAGGACAAACAAACTGTGATTGCATTCACTACACTCTTGGCACGCAGACTTATTCTGATAAACTGGAAGAACCCAAACTCTCCTCTTTTAAGTCAGTGAGAAACTGATGTGTTATATTATCTGAAATTGGAAAAAATCAAATACTCAGTTAGAGGATCCGTACAGACTTTTTTCAAAACATGGCAGGATCTAATCAGTAACATTTTAAAATAAGTTTATAAAGCACAGAGAATTTATTAATTTAGGTATGTTTACAAGCCTTAAATTTTATGCCGTAAAGCTGGCTCTCTCTGTCAGGGGTGGGGATCGAACTGTTCTTAACATAATTCTTTTTTTTGTAAAAACTTGATTGCTATGTATGGATTGTAATAAAATTAATAAAAATAAAAAAAAGAATGCATTAATGGTAATCTTTATCTGCTGTACTCCCTTCAAAATATACAATGGGCAATTAAAATGATGTATAGTCCTTTAATAAACCAATCAGGTAGTGTTATATAGCATATATATTATTATAGTTATATATATATATATATATATATATATATATATATATACTGTTCGCCTCCATTCCTTCCACCAGAGGCGACACTCATTTCCACAGCTGAGACTTTGCTGTAGAAATGCCACTGTAAGCTGCTTGAAAAATTAACACTGTATAGCTACAATTGTTCTAAATATATTTTAAAAAACTAGACAGTTTTCTATATCAACTTCATATTTAATGTGCCTCTCTATCCAATCCACTGGAGAAGACACAATTTCTACAGCTTCAGTGTTCATTGAAATGATCTTCTGTTTACAAAATGAACACTGGACAGCTAAAATTAAGCTAAACCTGAATAAAAAGACTTTAGGGAGTCTTGTCACTTTTTTCTCCACTTTGCCCTATTGACACTTTTTCTAAAGTGTCATTTCTTGTGACTGAAGACAGAGAGATATAATTAAAGTTAGTAAAAAATCTTTTATTAATACACACCAGGCAAAGGTAAAATGACAGAGAAGCACAGTCCTAGGACACCTGCCCTTCATCTGCCTCGAGGGGTCGGTGTCCCAAATCTTTTATAGGGCCTTTGTATTAAGACTTTAGTTGCACAAGAATTTCAAAATATTACATCTTACAACATTTTGCTTGGATCAGCATTTACCACATCCTTTAAGTTCATCAGTTGGTCACTTGTGGTTTTAGTTCATCAGTTGGTCACTTGTGGTTTTTTGTTCGTTAGGAGAAACAAGAAGTTGCACTTGTCATGTGCACTATGGACAAGACAGGGTCTGCATGGCTTTTGTCACATGCACACAAATTGATCAAACTGTTTATTATTTTTCCACATTCCCCCCTTGTGAACAATCTGTGTATGACAAGGAATACAGGAAAGTTAGATGGCGGAGGTAAAAAGTGGGGAAGGAGGAGGAGAGGGGGAAGGGGATGAGGAAACTGAAGAAGCATATTTGAGTATACGTTCCTCGTGTAGCATATAGGCCTTGGCCATAGAAGCAGTGAAATATTTGGATATTATATAGCGAATAAGAGGAATAATGCAGCAGCCAACAAGGAGAAGAACAATGAATACTACTGCCAAAGAAATAAATACTGACTTTAGTCATTGGCCCCAGGACCCGAAAGTAGACGTAAACCACTGATCCCAAGGGTTAGGGATGTCAGAGTGAGGAGTTGAGGAATCGTTGTTGGTTATAATACAAATAATTGATCCAATCGACATTTTTATTGATGGTGATCTGAGGTATTATGGACTCAAACCCAAATCCCTGGCTTTAAATTTATCTGGGACTCCTCTGGGGACTCCTATGGAATCAATATATACTCCTGGGCCGTGTAGGGAGAAACTGGAAGAAGAGTCTGGGAGAGAACGGGTTCGGCGGGAAAAAGTGGAGAGCTGGGAATAAGAGGGGTGATACGGAGGGTGTGAAGAAGGTAAGGACTGTAATCGGAAAGGCATAACCAGCTGTATAGGGGCACAAGTGCCAGACCAATCGAAAGGCAAGATATCAAATAGTTTTGACCTGCGGCACATCCACCAAATATCAGACCTAGGGGTAGTTTGGGAAAGCAAAAATTTTGAAAGAGTGGAATTAAAAGAGGAGGAGTTAACATGGAAGGTCTGGGAGCAGAAGGAAGAAGGTAATTCTCCTACCCAAGCAGTTCCATTTGATTTAAAGCATGTGAAATTGCCTTTGTGAGACTGAAACATGGGGGTAATCATATGACGGGTGGGGGGAAAAAGGGAAGATAGATTAGCACATTCGGAATTAATGGGGATTTTGGGGTTAGTAAACAAGTAGAGAAGACAAGGTAACCCAGTGGGGTCAGAAATGTTGGATAGTGGAAAAGGGACTGTAGCTAAATGAGAGCGTGCAGCTGCGCAAGCGTAGCAATGTGAACGGTTAACCTGTTTTGCTGAATAGATTACCCACTGCAACCATCTATTTTGATCCCCATAGCCTGTCTCTACAGAGAAAGTGCTGGTTAAGGTATTTAGATGCAAAATCTGAACCAGGGGTGTTTTGTCGCGTGGAGACACAGTGGTGAGAAACTGAGTAAGAGAGGGGGACGGGGGAGAGAGCGGGTGTCCTAACCTTAATTTGGAAAAATCCTCGGGATCATGACCACTTGCATATGCAGCTAAGACATAAGTTCCTGAATCATGTAGAGAAGGATTCTTCAGAGTAATGATTAATGGATTACAATGATTCTCGCACACTCATGAGGGGCTTGTCCCTTTAAAATAGAGAATCGAGTTTTCAGGCCATACTGTGTAGCCTGCCAAGGTTCATAACCCCAGTCATTTGGTCCTGTATTTGCAAACACGTCGCTCCAAAATTCACATTCAGAGTCCTCTGAGGAAGAACCTGAATCAGAGTCATACCAAGGGTAGCTTACACAAACATATTTGTCAGGCCATTCCCATTGTTCCTGTCTGCCAGTACAGGGGCAATTGCACAAAATCAATCTGGAATGAGGCAGTTTCTTCCACCTGGAAAGTCAGTGTCACCCGTGAAGTGGATAATGGAATGGAAAACAATAAGATTATGTATATTAAGGGTGCCATCTTTTGCAGTGTGAAGCGTGAATCCAGGCGGGCAATCCTTCAACCTTTACGGCGTGTGGTGTGGACAGAAGAACTTGGAACGGTCCTCTCCACCTAGGCTGATGCCAATGTTTCCTCCGGGTGTCTCGAACCAGAATCCAGGTGCCCAAGGGAATCGGCGAGTCTTCAGATGGAGGGCTGGTTCTCCAGGCCTGATTAACCTGCTCGTGGACTTCCTTCAGGGACGCTCGGAGACCTGTAAGACTAGAGAGAAGATCATTGTCCACGGTATGCAGGTTCACATTTCCTATAACCATGCCAACGGGCATGGGTCGTCCGGTCAGAATTTCAAATGGCGATAGTCCCAATTGTCGGTGTGTCCGTCCCCTCAATCCCATTAGGGCCAGGGGCAGAGCATCTGGCCATGATAAAGTGGTTTGTTCACAAATTTTTGCAAGCTTAGCCTTTAGGGTGCCATTGCATCGTTCTACGATACCCCCACTTTGTGGATGATATTTGCAGTAATGATGTACATTGATCTGCAGCCAGGTGGTTAATTCATTTATAATGGAATTCACAAAGTGAGTACCATTGTCTGTTTGTAACTTTTGTGGAATGCCCCATCTTGGAATAATTTCTTTTATTAGTGCCTTAGCAACTGTTTTAGCATCATTGTGCTTAGAAGGGAAAGCTTCTACCCATCGGAGAACACATCGACAATCACAAGGCAATATCGGTAACCTCTAGACGGTGTTAGCTCAATGAAATCCATTTGGAGGTGCTCAAACGGACCCATTGGGTTAGGAGTAACAGCGGGACTTACCTGTGTGCCTTTTCCTACATTAAACCTTTGACATAATGCACAGCGTCTACAGAATTGCTCTGCATATGTAGAGAAGCCTACAGCTTCCCAATGTTTTTCAACATCCCGGACCATGGCATCTTTCCCAGCATGGTCGAGGCCATGGGCTATTTTTGCCATACCTGGAAAAGAAGCCTTTGGGAGAAAAGGTTTGTTAGTTTGCTTATGAGTCCAGACTCCATCAGAGAGGGACCCTTCTTTGGACCATTTTTTCTTTTCGATGTCCGTGGCTGCACTCTGTAAAGAAATAATTTGATTATCAGGGTCCTGGTCATTTCTCTGTTGGAATAAAGAGATTGGTGTGTTACTGTGTGCAGCCTTTTTAGCAAAGTAGTCTGCTAATTCATTTCCTTTGCTGACAGGATCCTGTTTTCCTGTGTGAGCTTGACATTTAACAATCGCTAGCTTTGATGGTTTAGTTATGGCTTCTAAGAAGGATTCGATTAACTTTTGATGTTGGATGGGCTTGCCAGTACTGGTCTTGAATCCCTCAATTTCCATAATGCCCCATGATCATGGCAGACTCCAAAGGCATATCTAGAATCTGTATAAATTGTTATGATTTTTCCTTCAGACAGCTGACATGCTCGGGTGAGCGCTATTAGCTCAGTCGCTTGTGCACTCAAACTTGATGAAATTCGATTTGCTTCCAGCAGGCGGTCCCCTTGGACCACTGCGTAACTAGTTGAGGGTGTTCCGTTTTCCAATCGCAAAGAACATCCGTCTACAAAAATAATTTCTCCAGTTTCTAAAGGTGTTTCCTGTAGATCTACTCGAGGCTTTACAACCTTTGCTATTTCTTTATGGCAATTATGCGGTTCGCCTTCTTTATCTGTTGGCAAAAGGGTGGCTGGATTTAAAGTGGAGCATCTTTCAATCGTGGCGTTTGACAGAGTACAGAGTACATTCTGATAGTGTATTGCCCTAGCAGTAGTGAGATGTGAGGTCTTAGCCTGTACTAAAATGGAATGTACAGCGTGAGGCACCTTTACTGTTAGGGGGCTCATGAGCACTATATCTGTACTGGCTAGCACAGCTTCTGTTGTGGCAGCCACAGCCCTAAAGCAAGGCGGAAGTGCTGCAGCCACTGGATCCAATTTTTTCAAAAAATATGCTATTGGTCTTTGTTTGTCCCCATGTAACTGTGTTAAAACTGCATTCATATATCCCCCCTTTTCATCCACGAACAGAGTGAATGGACGTGAGAAATCCGGTAAGCCTAACGCAGGAGCCGAGGATAGTGCACTTTTCAAGTCACAGAGAGCCTTCTCAGCCTGCTCGTCCCATTGCACTTGACCAGAAAGAGGAAGGTCAGGGGTGTTTGCTAGATTTTGTAATGGCTGTGCTCTTTCAGTGAAATTTAAAATCCTTTGTCAGCAGTAACTTAGAATGCCCAATACAGACATAACCTGTTGTTTTGTGACAGGTCTAGGAAGATTTTGAATGGTGTTAATGCGATCGCTAGAGAGAGCTCTTGTTCCATTTGTAATGTCATGACCTAGATATTTTACAGTCGTTTGAATTAATTGCAGTTTAGCCTTTGAAACTTTATGTCCATTGTCTCCCAGGAATAGTAGTAATTTTTTAGTGTCCTGCTTACAATCGTCTTCTGTAGTACTGCATAACATAATATCATCTACATATTGTATTAATGTACTACCTCGGTCTGGCCAGAACCCTTCTAAACTTTGAGCAAGCGCTTGTCCATACACACAAGGGGCTTCAGTATATCCCTGAGGCATGACAGTCCATGTCCAACGGCGGTTTTGGAAAGTAAAAGCAAACCAAAATTGAGAATCAGGGTGTACAGGGACAGAAAAGAAAGCATTGGCTAAATCAATCACGGAAAAGTAACGAGCAGAGGGAGGGATTGCAGAAAGAATAGTGGAAGGATTAGGAACAATAGGGGCCCTAGGAAAGATTGCAGAATTCACTTGTCGTAAGTCTTGAACAAAGCGCCATGAACCGTCAGCCTTTCTTACAGGTAAAATAGGGGAATTGACGGGGGAATATCTAATCGGAATAATCGCACCGCGTTTCAAAAGATCAGAATGTACTTGTGTGGACAGAAGGAAGATTTCGGGTAGACCACCAGAGGCTCACAATAGGCTATCCTTCCATAATCATTCTTTCCCTGGTCCCACAGTGAATCAGGAAGCATAGAGAGCCAAGAAGGGGAAGTAGTTTGCAATGACAAAACAGGAAAGGAAGTGCAATACAATGCACGATGCACTAAAAAATCAGTTTGGAGCACAACTTTAGTTATCAAATGGTCTGAGGTATCGAAAATACCTGGGGCAACATGTAACCAGTCTGTTCTATTAAGACATTGTTCTACCCATGGTCCGATTTCCGCCCAATGTACAGTGCTTTATTTAGCTAAAGAAATATGAGGCACTGACCCTCCGAGATAAAAGATACTCTGTGAATATGTAAGATGTACGGGTGCAGCAGCTTTTGCAGATGAAATAAAAATACAAGGAATGTGAAGGGTTTCGGGGCAGGTACCTGAAGAAAGAAAAGATTCCAGCCAGGGGGTGTCTACTTCTGCAGGGAAATATTGAGCAGTGCAATGTAGGGTGTCAGGGGCTTGAAGATTGGGAAACAAGCAGGAGGGAAAGGAGTGAAGGGCTTTAAGAAGGATGGTGTGTAGGGAAACATTTAAAGTCCATGCTGCAAAAGAGGGGTTTGGGCGATGGGCAATTTGGGACATTAGTTTTGGGGTGGAGCAGAAGAATCCTTGATTAGTCATGGAGATTGAGAGAGAGAGTTTTGTCATAAGATCTCGTCCCAGTAAATTGACAGGGCAGAGTTGATTAAGCAGGAATTGATGTGACAAAGAAGAGCCTCCTGATCGTTGTTGAACCTGAAGTGGTTTCGAGACTCGGATAACATGGGGTTTTCCAGAGGCTGTAAGGACAGTGACAGTTTCGTTCGAGGCAGGGACCGTAGCCAAAAAGAGAGTGGAGCGGGTGGCCCTGGTGTCCACAAGGAAGGCAGTTTCGGTGCCATTTATGAATAAAGTCAGTAATGGATCAGTTTCAGAGTTATGAGTCAATAATGGTAATTGAAAAGAAAGGCTGGGGGTCCCTGCGCTGTCCTATGTCCGGTACTGCTGGTCCGGTGAATCAGGAAAAAGGGGAGGAGGTGGAGGAAGAGGGAGTTGTTGGCGCTGGGGGCATTCTCGCCGGAAATGCCCAGTCTCTCCGCATTGGTAACATCGGTATGGAGGGCCACCTGACTGATGTGCAGGGGAATTGTCAGAGTCTGTGGTCCGAAATGGAGAGAATCCGCGTCCTCTACCTCTTGCACGGCCCCGGGTACGGGGATCGAATCCACGTCCTCTGGATTGAGGTCCTGCAGTGTAGTAGTTTAGCTAAGCGGCAATAAGTTTAGTTTGTGTGTCATACTCTTTTTGCTTCGTCTGTCGTTCAGCGTGTTCTGCATGCCGTTTAACTTCCTCAAAAGCGGCAGACTACCATCCAATGCAGGAGATTTGGACCTTGGACTGTATGTCAGGTCGCAGCCCTGATACAAAAGGAGGAACAGCCGCCCTTAAGCGATCTTCGCTTCGTTCTATGCCAGAGTGAGTGGCCATTAGATCCTGTATGCACAACCCCCATTCATTGACTGTCTCATCCTTTCTTTGTTTAGCTGCTGAAATTAAGGACCAGTCTGTTCCCTTTTTGAATTTGTGTTTCAGATTTTCCTTGAGTCCGCCTCACTGTGTTTGGAAATTAACCTCTCCTCCCTGTCCCTCTCCCCGATGTAAAGTATCCCTCCAGGTCCAATTAACCCCATTATGAGTCCCATGGTTAACGGATGCCCAGGTGGGACCCAATTTGCGACGCAATACTTGAGTCCATTCTGCTGCGTTTGGTTTGTACATGCTATCAAGCTGGTCGAGTTGTTCGATGAACTTGTCCCCACCTTTCACTTTAGGATCATACAGTTCTGCCACTATATCCTTCAATTCTGTTATGTACCAAGTGCGGTGTATCATTACAGTGGTGGGGTTCTGGGGGCTAGCTGGCTAGGACGGGTCATGACGAGGGTTTGGAACTTCCATTAACGGGAAGGAATAGGTCAGGCCTGCAGGTTTGGGAGAAGAAGTAAAGACAGGGGCAAATAGTGAAGAGGTTGGGGGGGCCGAAGCGGAAGGAAGGTCATGACTGCGGGTATGTTGGGCAATGGGCGAATGGTGGAAGTAAATCTGGTTTTGAGTTTGGGTCAGGAGGGGCTTTTGATCTTTCTTGTCTGACCCCTCGTCTTCCTCAGGTCGAGAGGGATCGTAATGATATTGTTCATCAAAGAATGCTGCTCCAGATTGTTCATCAGGAATTTTGGCATTTAGGGGATGTTTTGGGGCGGGTGGTGGAGCTTGGTACGGAGGGGGACAAATGACTGGGTACAGCGGATCCCCTGGACCCTGTTTCTTTTTCTTAGTTGTATGGGATCCTGATTGAGTGGCCTCTTTCTGAAGGGCTAATAAAAGCTCGTCCTTCTGCTTCCGGACCTTTCCCTCATTAGCTCTCAATACCTCGTTCTGTTTCTGCATTGCCTCTAAAGTCCTATCCTTAATAACTAATTCCCACCAATCAAACAATGCCCTCCGCTTTGCTTATTCCACTTCTTACACGCCTTCTTAAAATCTAACCCCGTCTTTTTCTCTATTAATTTTCTAGGAGACCCATTTTTTCTCGGCGTCTGTTGATCCCCCGAATATAATCCTTCTAGCATTAAAGACTTTGAACCCTTGCGACACTGTTTGGCAGGCTTGCTGTTATGTGTTCCCATTTTTTCTCTTGCTTTTTCCTCCCGATTGCTGTGACAGATTTATTCTCTCTTGTCGTGTCCTATTCTCACTTCTGTCTTCAATGAACTATTAGTTTTTCTGGGCGTGCCACTTCACCCGTTGCCAGCGTTCCCCTTAATATTTCCAGAAGTGGAGTACCATAACTTTCCTTCGTTACTGTCACAGTGCACGGTGAAAGCAAATATTTATTTCCAGTACGTACTTGTTTATTATTCCCCTTGTTTTATTAAACTGTTATTCTTCTATTCCATTCTCTATCCTTCGTCCAATGGAGTTATTCGGGCTTTAGGGGTGTGCCATGCACCAGATCCCGTTGTAACTCCCCCTTTTTATAATTCCCGGAGGATAGTGTACTATTCTATCTTTCCCAACAGCAGTGACTTAAAACAAGGTATTTCTTTTCCATTTACTATTCCCAGTCACTTTTTATATTCCACAGCAAGCCCGCCTCCAGCCTATCTTTTACGGAAACCCCCGACGGTACTTACCCCAGCCTGGGTGTTAGTCAGCTCTGTCAGGAAATCCTTCTCAGTCACCGTGGTTGTACCAGAAGGAGACCGGGGACTCCTCACGCAGGAGCCGTCTCAGGACAGGGCAGTCCTAACTTTTATCTAGCTGCTTACTCTACTGCCGGTGTACACAGTAGCGGCAGTCTGCTTCAAGAAGACAGATCGCTGAGGTCTTCCCGCTCGAGGAGTCAGCCGGCCGTCTCCTGCCCCACGTCCGGGCGCCAGAAAACTGTTGACACTTTTTCTATAGTGTCGTTTCTTGTGACTGAAGACAGAGATATAATTAAAGTTAGTAAAAAATCTTTTATTAATACACACCAGGCAAAGGTAAAATGACAGAGAAGCACAGTCCTAGGACACCTGCCCTTCATCTGTCTCGAGGGGTCGGTGTCCCAAATCTTTTATAGGGCCTTTGTCTTATGACTTTAGTTGCACAAGAATTTCAAAACATTACATCTTACAGCATTTTGCTTGGATCAGCATTTACCACATCCTTTAAGTTCATCAGTTGGTCACTTGTGGTTTTTTGTTCGTTAGGAGAAACAAGAAGTTGCATTTGTCATGTGCACTATGGACAAGACAGGGTCTGCATGGCTTTTGTCACGTACACCAGATTGATCAAACTGTTTATTATTTTTCCACAGCCCTTTTGTCTTATCCACTAGAAGAGACAGTTATTGCCCCAGCTGGAGCAAAGCCATAGAAATGCGTGACCCTTGCGTCTGCATACGAAATGAGCAACTGACAGCTGAAATTCCTCAAAATGTATTTTAAAAAGTTTTAGATACTCTTTTATATCATTCATTTCTACTCTGGCCTTTAGTCCCATCCACAGGCAGAAACGCATTTCTATAGCAGGAGCAGAGCTCTAGAAATGCCTCCCCTGTGTCTGCTGCTTGCATGATGAGTACTGTAATTATAAAATTGTCCAAAAATTATTTAAAAAGATTGAAAGAAGTCTTCCAGATCACTTTCATGTCTGCTATTTCCATTCAAATAGCCACCAATTTCTTTGGCTAGGCCTTTGCCTTAAGAGGGTGTCCTCAGTCTTCTGCTTTCAAAATGAACACTGCACAGCTAATGATTGAAAAAGTCTATGACTTACTACAGCTGATATGGAAAACATCTCAGCCCCAAAGCATGAGCTGAGAGTGGTTTGTTTGCAATTAGGCTGTTCTATACACATATCTTCTGCAATGAAGATCCAGTGTTGGTTGCCCTACATTTACTGTGCACTTTCTGTTTTTCTGATCTCAGATCACACAGTACAGTTGTGCATCAACATATAGTACACCTGGCTGCTTGGTCAAAAACACTGACTTTACAGGGAGAGCAAATCACATTGCACAGAAAATGGAGAAATTTCCTTTTGTGGGATTTTGTCACTTTCTGCATGACTTGTTTGGGGATATCTCAAAGTTGTGTTAGTTTTGTTGATAAAAACTGAGATGAAAAATGTTCATCAACGACCTTGTTTTGTGTGACAAAAATGGAACAAAAAGTAAATAAAAATGTGCCCTTAATGACAAAAACTAAGATTAATTATTTCAAAATTATTATTGACGAAAACTAAGCAAAACGAAAATTTTACATACAGACAAGTGGACAATGAGTGATGTGAAGCTCTTTGCACATCTGTATTACACATGACATGGTCCGCCAACAAGCAAGAAGCATGAATGCAGTGGTGCAATTTTAAAAACTTGATCATTTTTAAAAACTCTTCTTTGCACTTACACTAGTTTGGGTGCCATCAGGAAATCAACATGTCAGCTAGAATCGTGCTCCGCACCGCTCAGCTATGTTGGCAAATAAAGCAGCCAGAAATATGGACAAACTTTAATTACAACTCTGACAAAAATAAAACTCAATGTAAGCCACGTGGAATGAAGCTCATGGGAACGAAAACTACAAACCTGAAGAATTTTCTAGAGGTGCACCATCCTGTAATTCATATCAAGATATGTAACGTTATCTATGTGGCGACTTGCCCGACGCCAATACTGTTACCTCTGACTCTCGTTCACCCTGCTAATACTAATGCATCAGGTGTGTCAGTTTATTTTAGGTGTGCTGCTAGTAGGTCTGTCACATGGACTGATACTTCAGTGCTGTGTGTTCGAGAATTTCAGGGTGCAAATGTGATAAACGTAATTAATTAATTAATTAATTAATTAATTAATTAATTAAAAATGTCAACACTCAGACACACAAAGGATTTTGTTGTTGCTAGTTTTTTAAGAAACAGATTCATGCAGCTTGGAGAGTGAAAACAGATGCTGTCTGCCTTGTGGTGCAGTGCACCGCTGAAAGTGAAAGCAATCCTTGTCACACTAGGGCAGCATATCTATTTATAGCCTTATCTGTATTTTGTTTTTTAAATATCTAGAAATCATGGCAACACTTACCTTGAGGGAGGGGGAGGTGTGCTGTGCCTGTGGAGGAGACGCAGCTTCTCAATGGTTCAGGTTTTGTGTTTCTGTGGCATGTAAACCTGATTTATGTGGCATTGTGGGAAATAGGATGGCATCTGATTGCGTAAGGTCTGCCGACTGAGGCGCTCTGCTGCTGCTAGTAACGGAAAAGGAGGCAATGCGAGCAGATGAAGAGAACAAAGGTTAAAGGAAGGTTAACATCTATTACAGAGCTGATTGTGTGGCGATCGGTTACTTGGAGAAAGAAAAGCAAGGACTGCAGGGGTGGCCACACCAAAATATATTGAATATAAAACAGAAAAAAAAAATAACAACACAGCTAAAAACGCAGCGGCAAATTTTGACAAAAGTTAAACGCTTGTGTCATGAGCACGAGGCGGCTATGCAGTGTCCGCAATGGATGTGGCCATCCGCCGTGCATAAGATACCATATTGACATTGGCGGGTGAAGGGGCCACTGATTTTTTCTCTGCCTAGAGCTGCCCATGAGTACTGCTGCAATAAATAATTTCATCGAAGGTCGCACACAATCACTGCGCCGTGAAACCCATGTTTAATAATGTGCTTTAACTCCTATCATCATGAAAATGACATCACTTATACATTTCAGTATTTTAATTATTCAGAGAGCTGTAATATCACAAATGTAATGGATTCTGTGTCCTGTCGGAGGAAGAGAGCCGGTTTAAGAAACACGTAGTGATTCACACACATTGAGCACATAGAACACATACAAAACAAAGCATTTACCGTGCTACTTTAATTACGATGTAATTTGAGAAACTGGTTATTTAAACGATTTTAAGATCATTTATGATGTTCTACTTTAATGACAAAATAAACTACATGATTAAAGTGGAAATTTCGAGATTGAAGTTGACATTTCATGCTTTTTTCCTACTGTGTGCCTATTTTTTTTTTGTCTGCACCCTAATAACCTTTCATATGACACTCAGACGGTGGGCTACAACTCGCCTTTTCACGGCGACTTTGATATCTGAGTTTTCAAGTTTCTCCAACACGCTATGTCACTCGATCAACTTCCTTTTGTTGATTATACCATGGTTTAATTAAACAAATAGTATGTTTTTCCTTTGCCTCTATTCGCTGAAATTCTTATATTTTCCCCCGTGCTTTTCCCATTGTCTTTTCACAGAAGGATGAACTTAAGGGCGATATATATTTCTTTGCATATTCAAATTCAAATTTAGAATATTTAGATTTATACTTGATATCACTTTCATGATGAAATGCATAAAAGTATGTATGTTACATTTTACAGATAAATCATTCATTTTATTTAAATAATGAATCCATCCATCCTCTTTCGCTTATCCGAGATCGGGTCGTGGGGGCAGCAGCTGGAGCAGAGATGCCCAGAGTTCCCTCTCCCCGGCCACTTCTTCTAGCTCTTCCAGTGGAATCCCGAGGCATTCCCAGGCCAGCCGAGAGACATAGTCCCTCCAGCATGTCCTGGGTTTTCCCCAGGGCCTCCTCCCAGTTAGACATGCCTGGAACACTTTGCCAGGGAGGCATCCAGGTGGCATCCTGATCAGATGCCCAAGCCACCTCATCTGACTCCTCTCGATGCGGAGGAGCAGTGGTTCTACTCTGAGCCCCACCCGGATGACTGAGCTTCTCACCCTATCTTTAAGGGAAAGCACAGACACCCTGCGGAGGAAACTCGTTTCAGCTGCTTGCATTCACAATCTCGTTCTTTCGGTCACTGACCACAACTCATGATAGGTAAAGGTAGGAAAGTAGATTGACTGGTAAATAGAGAGCTTTCCCTTACGGTTCAGCTCCTTTTTCAACACGACTGACCGATGCAGAGCCTGCATCACTGTGGATGCTGCACTGATCCGCCTGTTGATCTCCTGCTCCATTCTTCCCTCACTCGTGAACAAGACCCCAAGATACTTGAACTCATCCACTTGAGGCAGGATCTCGCTCCCAACCCTGAGAGGGAACTCCACTCTTTCCTGGCTTGAGGACCATGGTCTCAGATTTGGATGTGCTGATTCCCATCCCAGCCGCTTCACACTCGGCTGCGAACCGGTCCAGAGAGAGTTGAAGATCACGGCTTGATGAAGCAAACAGGACAACATCATCTGCAAAAAGCAGTGACCCAATCCTGAGCCCACCAAACCGGACCCCCTCAATGCCCTGGCTGTGCCTAGAAATTCTGTCCATAAAAGTTATTAACAGAATCGTTGACAAAGGGCAGCCCTGGCGGAGTCCAACTCTCACTGGAAACAGGTTTGACTTACTGCCGGCGATGCGGACCAAGCTCTGACACCGGTTGTACAGGGACCGAACAGCCCTTATCAGGAGGTCCGGTACCCCATACTCTCTTAGCACCCCCCACAGGATTCCCAGAGGGACACAGTCAAATGCCTTTTCCAAGTCCACAAAACACATGTAGACTGGTTGGGCAAACTCCCATGCACCCTCCATGACCATGCCAAAGGTGTAGAGCTGGTCCACTGTTCTGCAACCAGGATGAAAACCACACTGTTCCTCCTGAATCCGAGGTTCGACTATCCGACAGACCCTCCTCTCCAGAACCCCCAAATAGACTTTTCCAGGGAGGCTGAGGAGGGTGATCCCTCTGTAGCTGGAACACACCCTCCAGTCCCCCTTTTTAAAGAGGGGGACCACCACCCCGGTCTGCCAATCCAGAGGCACTTTTCCCTATGTCCATGCGATGTTGCAGAGACGTGTCAACCAAGACAGTCCTACAACATCCAGAGCCTTAAGGAACTCCGGGCGTATCTCATCCACCCCCGGGGCCCTGCCACCAAGGAGTTTTTTTACCACCTCGGTGACTTCAGTCCCAGAGATGGGAGAGCCCACCTCAGAGTCCCCAGGCTCTGCTTCCTCATTGGAAGGCATGTTAGTGGTATTGAGGAATTTATGTTGAATCATAAATCTGAATAAATATGAAGCCCTAACTAGTCTAGTCCTCTGCCATTTATTATCCTGCAGCTAAATTCCAAATCATAATGGAAAGTTTTTTCACACTTCTCTGGTAAGGAAAAGGCTAATTCATGGAGAGACTAAATACAGCATCCAAATATTGTCCTATGAAAACTTGTTGGATCTTTCTATGGAAAAAAGGCAGTCCCTCAAAAGCTGGTTTTTACCTTTGTGCTACTATGACCGTAAACAAAAAATGTTAAATTGGTTTAAACACCTGCAAGGATCTGTAACTACCTTGTTTTACTAATCTGAATTTATGATAAGATATTGAAAAACCACACGCCAAGTATATAGATCAAAAACAGAGCACCCCATAGAGATCATGACTTGGCTCTAAAATACCTGGTCATCTAGGTTATCCAATAAATTTTTCAATTCTTGCCCAAATGCTTCTCAACTCTTTCTGTAGAGCTTCAGCAGATCCGCTGTATATTTTTCTAGGGACCAATGGAAAGTGCTCATCAGTTTCACATTTGTAATGTGAAATAATTAATGGAAGATTTGGTGATGATAAAAATTGTCCAGCTTTAACTCAGTATCATGTTAGTGACATTGTTACCAAAACAAAATCACTTTCCTCATTCTCACAAAAAAATGTGGACAAACAATAGGTGGCTTAGTCTCTACCACCTCCTTGTGGTAAAGTAAATGTTACTTCCATCTTCTGTTGGATAAGAATTGTATCCACCCTCCTTTTTTGTTTCTTCAACAATGGGAAGTAATTTCCTTCTCAAGAGACAAATCTGTATGAACATCTGGAGAATTGAGTAAGAAATTTACCTCTGCTTTTGTAGATTTTTTCATGAGACCCCTTTGTTCTGCATCCTTACTTATTCTTATTTTATGATTTATACTCACTTCAAAGCAGCGTATATCACATAATTTTGCACGGTATTTACCCAGCTTAAACTTTATGCTCATTATCCAGCCATCTCTTCCTGTGTGTTTCCTTTATCTGGAAGGCAAGTGTAAGAGCCATTTGCTAGTTATTTAATTATTAAATGTCTGCCTATAAATTAGGGCATAGTATATGAGAAGTTCTAAAAACCCCCACGAGCTGAATTGAATTGGTGTATTCTAACTATTTCTTGGAATTGGTACATTCTATTTCTTGTTACTCTTACCATAGATTAATTAGTTAGTGACCTGCCTTGCTGTGAGTAAAGCATGGATGGCACACCATTTCAAACTGTGCCTTAACATGCTCAGTTGTATTTGCAATGAATTTTTATCTAGCTCGATGAAGTACGTAAAAGACTTAAAGAGGAAGGAATCTAACTATGAGAAAATAATCACAGTTATGGAAAAAGACTTTTATGCTTTGATGACGGATATATAAAGTTAAATGATAAATTATTATCTTTGCAAAGCAATAAAGATAAACAAAAGAAACTGCATAAAAGCTTTGATGCTAAACTGAAGACTCTAAATACATTTCTTGGAAAGATGATGCACTGGATTCGGAAAACGTGAAAATAAAAGTCTCTCCAAGCCGTCTCTCAATTCTACAAACCAAATACTCTTGGATCAGTTCAAGGGGTACAGACTTACTGATGGTGTCACTCCAGCCGACAGTGTCTCTCAAGTTTCTGTAAATACAAAAATTCGAGCAGGTTCAGCAGCTACCTCGGCTAGTGTTCTCAGTGCTGCTAGCCCAAGTGGCAGCTCAAAAAAGGCAGCAGGATCTAGATTTGGAAGTGGCACAGTTAAAAGCTCAGCTAAAAGCGTAAGGAGATTAGCTGGCCCTAAAGTTGGCAATTGCAGAATCCAATGCAAGTCTGAGAGCTCTCAAAGGATGCAGTCACATTATAAGTAAACCAAAACTTATAGTGTCCTTGAAAAACCAGATGAAAAGAATGGTGCAAGTATTTGTATTTCTTTGTATACTAATGAAAGTAAATATGAACCTCACCATGAACACTATGAACAACAAAATGAACAGAAAAAGTCACAAGTACCATATGTACTTTAGAAAGGTCCCAGTATTTGATTGTAACCCATTGGACTATGTGAACTTTGTCAGAGAATTTAGATATGTTGTTGATGAGGTGGTGGAGAAGCCCCAATATAAATTAGAATTCTTAGCACAATTTACCAAAGATTCACCCCAAGAAATTGTTAAAGGCTGTATATATGTGCCGCCAGCCGGAGGCTACAGAATTGGCCAGGAAGAAGCTCAAGACCTTTTATGGAAACCATCTACAAACAGCCGATGCATACATGAAGAAAGCCAAGAAGTGGCTGCAAATGAAATTGGACGATGGAGCAGGTCTGAGGGAATACGCAATCATTCCCTGTAGCTGTATGAGCGCTATGTCCAGCATGAAGAATGGGCATGAGTTTGACAACAACACAAAATCTTCATATTATAACCTCAAAGCTTCCCCAAGAACTTTGAGGATGTTGGCAATGCACAGCTTGTGAAATCGAAAAGGAAAAAAGAGGCGCACGTCTTGCTGACCTAGTTGACTTTCTGAAACAACAGGCTACTATAGCGGTTAGCACCATCTAACAAAGTCATACTTTTGAGAAAGGAAGGGTAAATTTTCCCTGAAATGTGGCCCAAGAAAAAGCAGTTTTGCTACAAACTTTGCTGTTGCTGCTTGAAAGGAGATTCCAGATACCTCAGTCGAAAAGGCAGTTTGTGCATTCATTGAGACATGTTTATTTTGCAATAAAAGTCGCGCTCTTATTGAATGCAATATGTTCCAGAGATTAAAGTATGAAAATAGAATTGACTTTTTTAAATCTAAAGGCTTATTCTTTAAGTGCCTTTAGCAAGGAAATCTTAGTAAAGACTGTGTAGAAAAAATCAAATGTCAAATATGTTCTCAGTCACACCCAATCATTTTGCATGTGAATAAGGAAATGGGTGCCAACAATAAAGCCACACCCAGTATAAAAGAACACACTGAGTCGGAAAAGAAGAATATTTTTTTTCTATATGTTTCTGTGAAACCATTACAGAAGTGCACTGCTATCGGGGCTGGTAAAGAGTGTGTCCTAGCTGTGGTCCCAGTTAAAGTTAAATCTAAAATGCGTGAAAGATGTGTAGGAACATATGCTCTAATAGACTCTGGCAGTACAGATACATTCTGCACAGAAAGCTTGCAAGAGCAATTACATTTTCCAGGAAGAAAAGCTCAAGTGCTCAACGTGCTCAGTTGAATGTGCAGAGCTATACATTTAGAACATACTGAATGTGAAGTAGAGCATAGACAAATAGCTCATCCTTAAGTATAGAAAAAATTGGTTTAACAGGAAGAAACATTTTTCCTTTGTCTGCCTTTTTTTCTATGTGTGTAACAACTTTTCTCTATTCTCGTGTGGACTGGTTGCTTTGATTTTTTACTAAACCTTTTCAAAATGAACCCTTTTAGACTGAAAGATTCCTTTTGGTATGTTTTTGGCTCATGCTTGATCCTGCCTTACTTACCAGCAGCTACATCAAGTTTGTCGTTCAATGACAGCAGAGGCAATTTCTTGCCTGATGACCTTGACTGTGGCAAAATCTGTTATGTTTTAGAAGAACCTCCGGACCAGAATGTAAAAATGTACAGTTTTTACAATGCATTAGTCCAAAATGTTGACAAACCTGCAAAAAATCACACAATGGCTAAATGAAATGCTATATTGATTCATATCAATAATACTAAACAGCATATGGCTTAATCTCTCAATATATAAAATTCAATGCCTGTATGTCTGTATGTCTATTGTAAGTGTCTATTGTGAAACAAATAAAATACTATTACATAATATAATGTTTTTGACATGTTTGATAATATTTTAGAATACCTAAGTGATAATATTTTAAAATACCTAAGTGAAACTTCTGACAAGTTATTATTATCTAAAAACTAGCGAATTATCTATACTAATAAAAGGCAAAGCCCTCACTCACTCACTCACTCACTCACTCACTCACTCACTCACTCACTCACTCACTCACTGACTCATCACTAATTCTCCAACTTCCCATGTAGGTAGAAGGCTGAAATTTGGCAGGCTCATTCCTTACAGCTTACTTACAAAAGTTGGGCAGGACATTCTACGCCTAATGGTCATAACTGGAAGCTATTTTTCTCCATTAACTGTAATGGAGTTGAGCTGGAATGACGTGGGGGGGCGGAGTTTCGTGTGACATCATCACGCCTCCCACGTAATCACGTGAACTGACTGTCAACGCAGTACGTAGAAAACCAGGAAGACCTCCAAAAAGCGCTTAAGAAAACATGCATTATATAATTGAGAAGGCAGCGAAACAATAAGAAGCAAGCGAGTGACATATACTACCATATTCATGACTGCTGCTACCTCGGAAAGAAAGCAAGGTGTAAACCTAAACTTTAAATTAAGTTCATAGACAGGCTACCACTGGCGTTTCACATGCCCACAGGTAATGCGGGATACAAGTTTAATGAGAGGACGCAGGATATAAACGAGAGTTTTGATCACTTTATAACTAAGTTAAAATTGTAGGTGAAGGGGTGTGCTTATGCAAATTCCGAGAGACTGTGTTTGTGGGGGATTGACAGTTAAGGGGTGGGGAGTCACGTCATCATCTCCCTCCCATTCATCTCATTTCGCTCTGAGCTGAGCTCCACGGCTAACGCCGTCTTCCGAAGCAACTTCGTCAGACTGCCACCAAATACTCACAGAAAAATCCACAAGTTAATACACACGCTGTCTCTAGAGTTTCTCCACACTGAATCCTCCAGGCACTACTTACAAAAGGTTACATTGACAATCGTGTTATGTTATTTTTAAAATCTTTCCTTTTCTTAGCACAAGCACAGCTGAGAAGCTTCGATGCATGTGCTCCATAACGCGTTAAAAAATAATGCATTTAATCACACTTTGCATTACAAGCAAAGGGAGCTTTTGTCAATGCATGATTTCCTGGTACACCGATTACATTGATCAGCGCATCCCGATTCATTTTACCCTCGCACCACCTTAGTTTGAGAAGAAGTATGAAAAATATGAGGTTAACACAGAAAAACAGATCACCAATTCAAGCTTTATGAATAATCGATTAAGCCATCAATAATTGTTTTGGTAAAGCCATCCTCCTTCCATTTTATAATTTTTCCGCCAATAGCCATGATTAAATGAACGGTAAATAAAGTAAGAGCAAAGCGAGGGTGACTTATTTAGGCAGGCATATATATGACAGCAACACTCATGACAATGTCAATCATGTTACGTTATTATTAAAATGTTTCCTTTTCTTTTTCATTACTTCTTTAACACACTACTTCTCCGCTGCGAGGCGCGGGTATTTTGATATATATATATATCATATAATATATGAATGACCTCCAAAGAGCGCTGAGACTTTTGATATCATGAACGTGTCTGCAAAACTGTGGTCTCCTGCCCTGCAAAAGTCGAGCAGCCAGCGCGCGGCATAGCTGTGCCGGCCTTTGAGGCGCTGACTGCGCTTTTGCCTTAAGTCAAAGTGAGCACTTTTAATTTTTTTCATCCTCCCCCTGCGCTATAGCCCAGACAAGTGCAAACACGGGACCCCTTTTCTACACCACGGCAAAATAATATTAAGGCGATTCACACTTTCTTTTGCACGATATACGATTATGAGGTCCTCAGCTCGGATTATGAAGACACGCACACGAGTGGAGGACTGACAGTGCCATCACAGCCGATTAATGGCGGGGACGTCTCACCAGTCTACACAAGACCCACCGCGACTGTCCCCAAAAGGCGATCATAACGTCAGCGAACACATCTCTATACTATATAAAAGAAAAAGGCAACTTTCCTTTCTTTACACCTTTTTTCCTTCTATCCCAAACCAAAGCCTTTCTCTCTTAACACTGCAGAGGACACAAAACTAATTTTCTTTAAATGCGGTAAGGCACATTACCAGAGGCACAAATTTGAACGTTCACATAGAAAATGTAATTTCTATACCACAGCCGTCGTGTAGCGCCTTTCAAAAGGGATCTACTACCGAGAGATGATCCATATACATTTTAGCTGCTGTTAGTTACTTACCTGTTGTGTTACACAGTCTTTAAAATGTAGTTTACCCGCAACCACTCCAGTAGTGCTCAATGTACCTGTACTTCTTAAAACATTAATGTTTTACTGTTTAATAACTTATAGACTATATTTTATTATTTTTCCCTTGCACTCAGTGACCAAAGCTATACACACACATATAGACACATACAAATATACACACAAGTATATGTATGTGTATATATATATGTATGTATGTGTATATATATATATACACACACACACATACATACATACATACATACATACACACATATATATAATTTGTGTGTGTGTATGTATGTATGTGTGTGTATATATGATGTAGATAGGTATGTATATATATATATATATATGTGTATATGTAGATATGTATATAGATATGTAGATATGAAGATATGTATGTGTATATATATATATATATATATGTATGTATGTGTGTGTGTGTGTGTGTGTGTGTGTGTGTGTGTGTGTGTGTGTGTGTATGACAGCAGCAATCCAAGCTGTGAGAAAATAGTAAAAAGGAGGCGTGTCAGGCGTCGTGGTACATTTTCTGATGCAGCTACGAAAACAACTTCGTGGCGCTGCCGCCAAATACACAAAACAATTACTTTGACAATCATGTTACATTATTTTTAAAATGTTTCCTTTTCTTTTTCATAAATTCTTTAACAAATGACATCGCTGCGAATCGCGGGTATTTTGCTATATATATATATATATATATATATATATATATATATATATATCACAGCGACACTCATAACAGTGACAAAACAATTACATTGACAATCATGTTACGTTATTTTCAAAATGTTTCCTTTTCTTTCTCTTTCCTTCTTTAACACACTACTTCCCCGCTGCCAAGCGCGGGTATATACTGTATATATATAGATAGATAGAGATATATATATATAGATAGATATGAGAACAACATACTGTATATATATATATATATATAGATAGATAGAGATATATATATATACGTAGATAGATATGAGAACAACACTCATATCAATGACAAAACAATTACATTAACAATCATGTTACGTTATTTTTAAAATTTTTCCTTTTCTTTTTCGTACCTTCTTTAACACACTACTTCTCCGCTGCGAAGCGCGGGTATTCTGCTAGTAAATGTATATAGTTAACTACTACTATGAAAGCAAGTAGGACATTTAGTTAAGCCAGTCGATATATTTAGTTTCTGAATAAATAAAATCTAACACATTAGCATAAGGTTACCATACATCTGCAGGTATTCCCATAAGTGACCTCTTTTTTGGTGCCTATTTTTACAAAACTACCAGTTTTCCCAGGTTTTTCACACTGTGGTGCATCATTTGAAAATAAGTTTACCTTTTTCAATTCATATCCTTTTTAAAAAGTTTAATTTATTGTATTTTCTTGATAGACAAAGGTGAATTCACAATAGACATGCTGTAGAACAGTGGTTCTCAGAAGGTGCACAGAGGAACACAACTGTGCATCTTACGGAAGTAAATAAGTAAACATCCTCGCACTGACCCTGAGAACTTACATGAAATTCCAGCACTTGCCTAAAACTCCTTATATGGAGAGAAACTCCAAGGGGAATCCCCTAGCAGACTTTTTTATTATTATTACATTTGTTGTGGTCCTTTTAACTCATGGAATATCTTAATCCTACATATTATCCTTCTGTCCATGTGTTGTTTACTATTCAAGCAAATTCACGTCTATTAACATGTCAATGCAATCAAAACCATTTTGTATTATTATAAATAACTTTAAAACTGTTAATCACACACACACACACACACACAACAGACAGTATAGGAAAACTTTCTGGGTTATCACTAAAGTTTCTCACCTTAGCAAAGCAATGCCACCAGGAAACAAAAATGCCAGCTGGAAGTGTGTTAACAACCCTTGCTTCTGTTTGAGAAAGCCCTGTAGAAACTTATTGTCAGACAAAAACATTCATGCGCCAACTAAACAAATAATTTTTGAGCAACTACTAAAATATTTAAGACAACAAAAACATGGTCGTTTGAACAAAGTTTTAACTCATTTAATCTATTAAACTACAAGTTATTAACTATACCTATATCTAAAAATCTTGTTTTATTTACTTAAAAACATGCTCTGATATAAATTTCCTTTCCTAAATAGACTGTGTATATATATATATATATATATATATATATATATATATATATATATATATATATATATATATATATATATTTATAAGGCAAAACCTCACTGACTGACTGACTGACTCACTCACTGACTCATCACTAATTCTCCAAGTTCCCGTGTAGGAAGAAGGCTCAAAATTGTACACAGCACTTTGTATGGCCCCTGTGTTCTTGTATACATGCCTGACAACATCGGTGCATGCTTCTAATGAGATGACAGATGGTGTTGTGGGGGATCTCCTCCCAGATCTGGACCAGGGCATCACTGAGCTCCTGGACAGTCTGAGGTGCAACCTGGTGGCATTGGATAGACCAAAACATAATGTCCCAGAGGTGTTGTATTGGATTTAGGTCAGGAAAGTGTGGTGGCCAGTCAATGGTATCAATTCCTTCATCCTCCAGGAACTGCCTACATACTCTCACCAGGAATTGTCGTGCACCAGGAGCCACTGTACCAGCATAGGGTCTGACAATGGGTCCAAGGATTTCATCCTGATACCTAATGGCAGCCAAGGTGCCTTTGTCAAGCCTGTAGCGGTCTGTGTGACCCTCCATGGATATGCCTCCCCAGACAATCATTAACCCACCACCAAACTGCTCATGCTGAATGATGTTACAGGCAGCATAATGTTCTCCATGGCTTCTCCAGACCCTTTCACTTCTGTCACGTGCTCAGGGTGAACCTGCTCTCATCTGTAAAAAGCACAGGGCACCAGTGGTGCATCTGCCAATTGTGGTATTCTATGGCGAATGCAAATCGAGCTGCATGCTGCTGGGCAGTGAGCTCAGGGCCCATTAGAGGACATGGGGCCCTTGGGTCACCCTCATGAAGTCTTTCTGGTTGTTTGGTCAGAGACATTCACACCAGTAGCCTGCTGGAGGTCATTTTGTAGGGCTCTGGCAGTGCTCATCCTGTTCCTCCTTGCCCAAAGGAGCAGATACTGGTCCTGCTGATGGGTTATGGACCTTCTATGGCCCTCTCCAGCTCTCCTAGAGTAACTGCTTGTCTCCTAGAATCTCCTCCATGCCCTTGAGACTGTGCAGGGAGACACAGCAAACCTTCTGGCAATGACACGTATTGATGTGCCATCCTGGAGAAGTTGGACTACCTGTGCAACCTCTGTAGGGTCCAGGTATCGCCTCATGCTACCAGTAGTGACACTGACTGTAGCCAAATGCAAAACTAGTGAAGAAACAGTCAGAAAAGATGAGGAGGGAAAAATGTCAGTGGCCTCCACCTGTTAAACCATTCCTGTTTTGGGGGTCATCTCATTGTTGCCCATCTAGTGCATCTGTTGTTAATTTCATTAACATCACAGCAGCTGAAACTGATTAACAACCCCCTCTACTACTTAACTGACCAGATTAATATCCCATAAGTTTCATTGACTTTTATGCTATACTGATTAAAAGTGTTCCTTTAATTCTTTTGAGCAGTATATATATATATATATATATATATATATATATATATATATATATATATATATATATATATATATATATATATATATAGATATGAGAACAACACTCATATAAATGTCAAAACAATTACATTAACAATCATGTTACGTTATTTAAAAAATTTTTCCTTTTCTTTTTCATAACTTCTTTAACACACTACTTCTCCGCTGCGAAGCGCGGGTATTCTGCTAGTATATATATATAGTGGAAATTGCAACGAAAACAGACAGGTAGACATCGTTTAAGCACCCAACACACGTTTATTTACAAAGTACTATTTACAAAGTGACAGCACACAACCAAGTTTCAAACCAAAAGTCCAGGCCTCTCACAATGCCCTTCTCTTTTAGGGTCCGCCTCCACTCCTCTCCTCCCGAGCTCTGTCCTTCGAATGGAGGAAGGCGGCTCCTTTTATATCCATCCGGATGTGCTCCAGGTGCCACCCACTAGCTCCTGCCGGCACTCCCTTGTGTATCGGAAGTGCCGGCTGTGCATTCAGAAGCACTCCGGCTGTCCCTGGTTTTCTTCTACCCAGCACTTCCGGGTGTGGTGGAAGTGCTGAGGGCCAGGGCTTTCCAGGCATCTGGGCACCCCATGGCGGTGACCACGAGTCCCTATAGGGTTGAGCTTCCATGCTTCTTTCCCGCGGTCCCCATAGCACAGGTGCAGAGGAGGTGTAATCCCTCCTTCGGTCCATCCTGGCGTCCGGCAGTACCACCCCAGGCTCGCCACTAACCACTATATATATAATTATACCATCAAATGAATTCTAAAAATTGTATTAGCCCACCTACTAACCCCTGCTCTTGCAGTCATTTGGTTGGCAGTTTTTCATATTACATGCAAGTGTGTACTTAGTCCCTTTATGCTGCAAAAATCAGTCAAGCAGCTGACTTTGCATAGGCAAGAGCAATAAAATTGGAAAGGATGAGAGCAATTGCAGGGAGGTGGTGGTAGAAGTTTTAATTTCTCATTCATGAATTTTGTGTTTTTTGTTTAAGGTTTTGGACGTAACCCAGAGGTTGTGTGAAATATAAGTACGTTGGTTTATGTGTAGGCTTAAAGTGATCATAAGGGGTCCCCTCTATTTTCAGAATGGAATGAGTCCATTGTCTTTAGGTGAGTGTTGTAGAAATGTTTAAAAAGTCCCAATCCCATTAGTTGGGGAGTCAGCAGTGAGGATAACTGTTGCTATTGTGCCTATTCTAAACTGTTTTTAGTGTTGTCAGCCTCCATCACTAAATTCCTTTGGAAGGATAAACCTCCACGAATTAGCTTAAAAACACTACAGAAGACCAAAGATAGAGGAGGGCTGGATCTACCCAACTTCTATCATTATTTCTTAACCAACAGGCTCCAATATATACCAAGATGGTTACAACATAACCCGCTGGATGAGTCCTGGTTAGATGTAGAACAGACACTTTGCAATACTATAGAGCTTTCGGACCTACCGTTTATTAGCTCAAAAATAAGAAAGCATGAAAGCTTTAAAAGTATTAATATCAGTACCTCACTGACAGCATGGTGGGAATATCTAAAAATGACAGAGTCTTCACTAATTCCATGCAGACACACACCCATCTGGAATAATCCTGACATATTGCAAAACAATAAAATGATGAACCTCCCATACTGGAAAAGTAAAGGAATTCTATACATGGAACACATATTTGAAGGATTGGATTTCATTCCATTTAACAGAATAGTCTCCCAATTTGGGATAGACAAGAATAGATTTTTAGAATATCTCCAAATTAAATCAGTAGTTAAAGAAAAATTTAAGCTTAAAGTAGAATTACAAACACCATCAAGGGTATTAGACTTCTGTAATCTCAAACACCCCAAATTACTGTCTAAAGTATATAAAACATTGACCAAAATAGATGATACAATAGCAATTCCTATAGGCAAATGGGAGGAGGATCTATTAGTTAGCTTTGATCAGACTTTCTGGTCCCAAACTTGTTTAAAAACTTTTAAAACGATCAGAAACCCCAATTTACAACTAATTCAATACAAAATTCTACACAGAGTACACTATACAGGTCATCGGATGTTCAGGATGGGATTTGTGCCATCTGACACCTGCACACACTGCACAGACAACATTCCTGACAGTTATATCCACGCACTGTGGTCATGTCCACCTGTTCAGGATTCTGGTATAGAGTATGTGAAGACCTGTCAAAGTGTCTGAAATGTGATATCCCAACTTCCCCCTCATTTTGCTTGCTGGGGAACCTAGAGGATGTCCCGATTGAAACAAATTTGGTTCACGTGGTTCTCACTGCCATATGCATCGCTAAGAAAACTATCCTCATAAACTGGAAAAACAAAGATAATCTTTGCATTAACCAGTATAGAAATCTTTTATTGGATCATATTACACTTGAGACAGCCTCTGCCTCCACTTCAAATCAATCTCTCTGGGCTCCTTTGATCGGTTCCATCACATAGCGATGATGGAGGGTCATTGATATGGTCCTGCGGGATGCTGTGGTTGATGTGGTGGAGAGTCTGAGCTTGGAGTATCTGGAGGATCCCTGGGGTGGGTTCACTAGGGGTCTTGGGCTGGGGGCTGCTGCCCGACTCTGGTGGTGCTTGGGTTACCTCCGGGGGTGGGCTTCTGGTGGTTGTGTGTGGGCCTTAGGGGGGTCTTGACGGTGGCTGCGGTCGCTGCCTAGTGGCTGCAATGCCCCTGGGTTGGTCTGGGTGTGGGCCTGGTGGCTTAGGGTATGGGGCGGCCGTCCCTGGATGGGGATATGGGTGGGGCCTTGGGGATTGGGTCCTGGCATGTACGCTGCGGGAAGAGGGCCGGAACATGCGGCAGTTCCACCATGGGGGAGGGGGATGTCCGGGAGGGGGAGGATCCAGCTTTACCTAGGTGTCTTATGTCTTACTTAATCTGAATGTTGAGTAAATGTGGGGATGGGAGTAAATATTCTGCTGGGGTGGTGTGGGTTGGTGGCCTCAGACTCCGTGGGGCTCTGTGATGCTGCTGCTTCGGCCATGGCTAGATGGGCTGGGGCCTCCGTGCCCCGGGTGGATTATGGGAGCGGATGGGCCTATTGGGGCCAGTAGGGGAGCTGGCTCCCTGGAGGCTCAGGCCCCTCAGTTGTTCCTCCCATCCTCAGACATTTCCCTCCTCCTGCTCCTTCACATCATCACACAAACATGCACATAGGGCCTTGGGGTGTGGGTAAGTCAGGGGTGCGGTATGGATCCCATTTCCGCAGTCCTGTGGCAGCCTACCCCCCAATTTTATTTGCACATTAAACACTTCCACAAAAAACATTCCACACAAATGCACACTTAGGGCCTTGGGAGTGGGCACACTCAACGGCATCCGGTGGGGAAATTTCAGCCTCACTCCGATGCGGTGTCCACTTCCAATTTTAAACTGCACCTAGTCACGGAGAGTTTTGGGGGGGAAGTGGGGCTGTGTGTTGGCATCAGCTGGTGTAGGCCACATGGTGCCGGCACTGCCCGCCCCCCCAACCACAAAATGCACCTTATCAACACACACCAACATTACATTAGAGCAGGCGGAGGGAGACTAGAGGTCTTATTACACCTCTGTTCTCAGTTAGCTGCCCGGGCTGGAGGCTAGGAGTGGGAGCTGGCCGTCTGCCTGTGGTCTGGAGTGGTGGGTTGCTTTGCTCTGCGTTGGACGGGGGTGCCTGCTCACTATTACCCCTGCGGAACGGGGCTAGCTCTGGCGTCCAGGAATGGTTGTACCTCAGGTATGGCAGCACCGGGACCAGGTTAGGTAGGGTGTGTATGGGGAGTGTGAATGGGTGTCTGGCGTACATCCTTGTAAGTCTTGGGTTGTATGTGTATGTGAGAGCATGAGGGAGGGAGTGTATGACTGTGTTTGTGTGTGACTGTATATGTCAGGTGGGGTTTTGGACTCCTCCCCTCTCCTGGGACATCTGGCAATACTACAACATCTTTGCCTACCCTCCCCTGCCTTAAGCATCTGTCTGGTCGCTCCCGGTGGCTGCCTGGTGGGATCTGGTTCCCTGGGCTCTGTTGGGTCCTCGGCGGGGTGGGTCGCCCTTGGGTCCCGGGCTGCTGGGTTTGGCCGTTGATATCTCCCGGGCTGCTGGGTTTTGCCGTTGATATCTCCCGGGACTCTGCCGGCTGCTGGTTGTGACCCCGGGTGATCCTCTGCGCTCTCGAGTGGGGTTGGGGCTTCTCTGGTGACGGCCTCCCTGGGGTCTCCGCTCTGGGGTGACCTCTGGATCTCTGGGCTTGGAACTCCCTCCATCTTCCGCACGTTTTTGGGGCAGGTCTGTGGCCCTTCACACTCACTATTGGATGCTCCTATAGAGAAACCTTACACATACAAGCGTGGCGCACACAGGTGCTCACATGGTGATTTCATAAGTATGACTTGGACATCTTCAGCACATGATCTAAGGTTGTGGTTGGGCCTAAATGCCTTAGTAATAATAACTGTATGATTGTCAGCAAACATTTTTACTTTTATATATCTTCATGTAGCTGATGCAGCAATGTTTTTGTCTTGTGGTTTGTCCCCCCCTCTCTCTTCTGCAGGTCTAGAAGCGGATTCTGGTTCATTTATTGTTTATTCTATACGAAAACCCCCCCTTCCCCCTTTACCTCCATTTCTTCCTTCTCTCTCTTCTTTTTCTTTCACTTTTGTCTCCGTGTCCGGTTCGAATCTTAAAACATCTGAAAATATTTTTAATAAAGTTTTGGTATCAGGCGTGACGTCAGCAGAAGCTGTAACGCTCCACCTGAGAGAAAAACTGTAAGCCTAGTCGCCAGCATTCAGACATCAATTCTGATTGCTTCACAGCCGAACAGGACACGGTAAAAAAAAAACCTCCACCCATGACAGAAAGAGAGCTTGGCCAACAGTCAAGTAAAACATTAACAGTACAAGAACAACAACATTTATTTATATAGCACATTTTCATACAAATGATGTAGCTCAAAGTGCTTTACATGATGAAGAAAGAAAAAAAGACAAAATAGATAAGAATTAAAATAAGGGAACACAAATTAACATAGAATAAAAATAAGGTCCAATGGCCAGGGAGAACAGAAAAAACAAACAAAAAAAAAAACTCCAGACAGCTGGAGAAAAAAATCTGCAGGGATTCCATGTCACAAGACTGCCCAGCCCCCTGTAGGCAATAGTAATATAATAATACCATTGTCTATACAGTAATCCCTCCTCCATTGCGGGGTTTGCGTTCCCCGCATGAAATCCATGAAGTAGAAACCATATGTTTGTATGGTTATTTTTATATATTTTAAGCCCTTAGAAACTCTCCCACACTGTTTATAAATATTCTCCACACATTTATACAGTAAACCCTCGTTTATCTCGGTTAATCCGCTCCAGACAGATAAATGAATTTCTATGAAGTAGGATTCTTTATTTATAAATCTAATATTTTCGCAGTTAGAGCTTAGAAAAACCTGTTTAAGACCTTCTAAATACGTTTTTTAACATAATTAGAGCCCTTAAGACATGAAATAACACTCTTTAGTCAAAAGTTTAAACTGTGCTCCATGACAAGACAGAGATGACAGTTCTTTCTCACAGTTAAAAGAATGCAAACATATCTTCCTTTTCAAAGGAGTGCACGTCAGGAGCAGAGAATGTCAGAGAGAGTGAGAAAAGTTAACAATCAAAAATCAATAGGGCTGCTGGGCTTTTAAGTATGTGAAGCACCGCGATAAAGCGGCCGCAATGAAGGGATCAACGTGAAGGCAGCCTTTCAGCATTTTTAGAAGAGTGTCTGTATCTTCTAAGCAAACAGCCACTGTGCAAACAGCCCCTCTGTCAGGAGCAGAGAACGTCAGAGAGAGTGAGAGAGACAGAGAAAAGCAAACAATCAAAAATCAATACGGGCTGTTAGAGCTTTGAAGTGTGCGAAGCACCGCGAGGGAAGCATATCGTATATCATTAAGGAGTTTTATTTAATACGTAAAACGTGCTCTGATTGGGTAGCTTCTCAGCCATCCGCCAATAGCGTCAACTGGGCAAACAAACTGAGGAAGCATGTACCATAAATTAAAAGACCCATTGTTCGCAGAAATCCGCGAACCAGCAAAACATCCGTGATATATATTTAGATATGCTTACATTTAAAATCCGCGATGCAGTGAAGCCACGAAAGTCAAAGCGCGATATAGCAAGGGATCGCTGTATACTAATATTTATAGAGGTTTGTGTATTTTTTGTTTATGATCTTTCCAATGCACAGTGGTGTAGTTTATCAAGTAAATATTTCACTACATATTGCAAAAATTTGATTTGATAAACCATTAATTGAATTCAAATAACAGCAAGAAGCAATGGTATACTTTTTTCCTAATCTATTCATTTCAGAGGCAGTTTGAGGAGAGATTCTCATGACAGGAGGTCATCCCAGGGGTCAAGCCAATTACCTCTGGGTTAAATATGGCCATGTCAGCAATCTTTAGTATGTCTCAGTGGATAATTCTAAAAAAAATCCTTGTGTGTGTGTGTGATCCTCGTTTGTATGTTCCAGTATTCCTAGCTCACAATGATCCATATGGCACAAGAGTTTTAATGCTAAAGTGTAAAACAAACCAAGACCCAAAATTGTAAAAACCTTGGGGTTTATTGCTGTAAGGAAAGGTAAGAAGTTTGCAAGGTTGAAAAAGTGTGTTGGGCAGCACCAACATGGCATGCTTTCTGGTCACAGATTGATGCCATGGTAAAGCTGTAGATTTTTGCTGGCTGTAGGCCAGAAAAGATTGAATTCAGGGCAGTAAAGTGGTGAGTTTAGCATTCCAATCCACTTCTTAACTCAAGGTAAAGCTAGGTTGTTTCACATAATTCCTTCCCCATGTGCCACCTAAATCACTTCCTGTAATGTTAATATCATACTCACAAATATGACAAATGTCATAATAATTTGACAAAAGTATCTTCTTTTTATCAAAACTGTTTGATCATCAGTGGTATACAAGTATAATGGAGATTTATCTAATGACTATGTTGTATGATAAGTTACAATAAGTGCTCCTTCCATTTTTTTAGTACATTTTAATAATAAGTCAATTATTTAATATTATGAAGACAAAAATCCAACTTACCTTGACTGGCAGTTTTGGAATACTAACAATGATTTTATTATTTTTTACAGACCTTTTAAAGTCTCACTCTTCTGACAGAAATAAAAGTTACAATGAACAGGATCCTCTATTTGCCGTTGGAGGAAAATGGAGTAAATCTGCTGTTGAAGTTGTTTTTGCTACAGAACTGGAGCGTTCTAAACCCCAGGCAGGACTTGATTCTTTCAACAAGCCAAGAAGCAGCTCCTTTTCTTGTTTTGAGGCCAATGACAACACCAATATCTTACAGAATCAGCAAACACATTTGTGTTATACCCAGTGCAACAGTATTACAGAGGTAAATCGGAGTAGACGAGTAACAAACCTGCAGCTACCAAGTCATAGGAACATCACAAATTACAGAGCTCCCTGTTATCAAAAAGAAGGTCTAAATAAAAGTGCTTCTACCTTCTTGAACCAACCAGCTCAGTTGCACAGACATGTTTCTGCAGCAGAAGACATCATCAGATCCTCAAGCCTCTTTAATCAAGTATCTATGTCTGCACCTAATAAGGACAGTCATAAATATAGTAAAAATGAACTTCACCAAGTCAAAGTTACAAGTTGTGGGAGTAGAATAAATATTGGAAAAGAAGATCTCCAACAAATGACTGAAAATTTAAATTGCCAAATGTCAGTTCCTAAAAGATCATGGAGCCAGACGGATATGAAATTTGTTCATATGTCTCAAAGTACAGAATTAATATATCATGGACAATATAATCATATGATTATGAGCCCAAGTCGAGCGAGCCATGGCTTTCCTTTGCATGCAGCTGCAGATTCTAAAAGCCATTTCTGTATGGTAGAAACATGTGTTTGTTGTAGAAAAGATATCAGTGATACCCAATTTGATCTATTTTATCCAAATTGCAATCCTTTAATAAGAAAAAATTTTCAAGATGCTCCTCTTGCCAGAATGCGAATTTCTTCAGGAAGTCTGCAGTTGAATGAAACAGAGGAAAAATATTTCAGTATAAACAACTATGAAGGAATGAGCCCACATCCCACCACCTACCAGTTCTAAATATTTTATATATATATATATATATTATTATTTTGTGATTTTCCTGCATATTACCTATATTATGCTTGTTGCTGCATATTTGCTTTACTTGTAATATGTACAATTGTTTCTAAAACTGCAAATCTTACAAAATACTGCTTGTCAAGAAATTATTACAATATACACTCACCTAAAGGATTATTAGGAACACCTGTTCAATTTCTCATTAATGCAATTATCTAATCAGCCAATCACATGGCAGTTGCTTCAATGCATTTAGGGGTGTGGTCCTGGTCAAGACAATCTCCTGAACTCCAAACTGAATGTCAGAATGGGAAAGAAAGGTGATTTAAGCAATTTTGAGCGTGGCATGGTTGTTGGTGCCAGACGGGCCGGTCTGAGTATTTCACAATCTGCTCAGTTACTGAGATTTTCACGCATAACCATTTCTAGGGTTTACAAAGAATGGTGTGAAAAGGGAAAAACATCCAGTATGCGGCAGTCCTGTGGGCGAAAATGCCTTGTTGATGCTAGAGGTCAGAGGAGAAAGGGCCGACTGATTCAAGCTGATAGAAGAGCAACTTTGACTGAAATAACCACTCGTTACAACCGAGGTATGCAGCAAAGCATTTGTGAAGCCACAACACGCACAACCTTGAGGCGGATGGGCTACAACAGCAGAAGACCCCACCGGTACCACTCATCTCCACTACAAATAGGAAAAAGAGGCTAAAATTTGCATGAGCTCGCCAAAATTGGACAGTTGAAGACTGGAAAAATGTTGCCTGGTCTGATGAGTCTCGATTTCTGTTGAGACATTCAAATAGTAGAGTCAGAATTTGGGGTAAACAGAATGAGAACATGGATCCATCATGCCTTGTTACCACTGTGCAGGCTGGTGGTGGTGGTGTAATGGTGTGGGGGATGTTTTCTTGGCACACTTTAGACCCCTTAGTGCCAGTTGGGCATCGTTTAAATGCCACGGGCTACCTGAGCATTGTTTCTGACCATGTCCATCCCTTCATGACCACCATGTACCCATCCTCTGATGGCTACTTCCAGCAGGATAATGCACCATGTCACAAAACTCGAATCATTTCAAATTGGTTTCTTCAACATGACAATGAGTTCACTGTACTAAAATGGCCCCCACAGTCACCAGATCTCAACCCAATAGAGCATCTTTGGGATGTGGTGGAACGGGAGCTTCATGACCTGGATGTGCATCCCACAAATCTCCATCAACTGCAAGATGCTATCCTATCAATATGGGCCAACATTTCTAAAGAATGCTTTCAGCACCTTGTTGAATCAATGCCACGTAGAATTAAGGCAGTTCTGAAGGAGAAAGGGGGTCAAACACCATATTAGTATGGTGTTCCTAATAATCCTTTAGTTGAGTGTATACTGTAGTGCTTACAGTGTTTAATAAAGTATGTAAGATAAGTAATTATAATAATTAATAAATATTGTTTGTAATGGTGGAAGAACCATTGCATAGTTTTCATGTGACTTGAATTTTTAAGATAATTGTATTATAATAAAGAAACTGTTACTTTTGTAGGACATTGGTACAATAAGGTGGTGGTCATGTGTCATATGTCAATGTGTTCAAGAAAGCAAAAATGTTTTGCTTTACAAAAGACATAGTATATAAAGAAAGTTATGCAATTCCCTTTCCTGTGTTAGAAAGATAACTTTTCACAATTACAAAGCCTGAGGGTTGAGACAAAATTCAAATGTGCAGCATTATTGGCAATAATTCCCACAACTGATTGTTGGAAAAGCCAAAGAAAGATTAAAACACTATTATTTTGAGAATGAAACTCAATGAGATTTAGTGTATTGATTCAGATGATTCTGATTTATATTTCATCTTTTTCATTATAGCAGACCAGTCTTCACATCGAAGAAAATTAAAACTATGAAATGGTTTTCAGGAACAGATTAACTTTGCAGCTTGGCCTGTATTTATAATTATGGATTACTAAATATACTTTCTAAATAAGACCAAACATTAAAATAAATTTGTTTTTTTTTTGTCTAAAATCCATTACTTTGAAAAAACACTGTTTTACTTCTACACTTTCACTTTACATTTTCTTTCCAGTGTTTCAATTCTGAGCACACACACAAAGTCTGGCCCATATGCTAAAACAATGTAATCCATCTCTTTTACACCATATGTTACAATCCCCTCCCCTCCCCCCAAATAATCTTAAAGGTCTTTACCTTTTCTCTGTTGTCCCTTGTTCAAATTGTCTTCTTTGATTCTCCATTCCTCTGTTACTTCTTTCTCACATTTCTGCAATAATCTTTGAATTGTTACATTCTTATTATGCATTATAAATTCATTCCTTTCTAAATCTAAATTAATTATCCCAACGTCCATATTTCTTTCTTTCATTAGATGTACACAATTCCTCAGCACACACACATTATCTATAGCACTCCTACTTGGCACTACACATGCTTGCTCTTCTTTAATCACATGTGCAATCTTTTCTTTCAATCTATTTGCCAAAACTCTTGTTAAAACTTTGTAACCCTGGCAAAGTAGCATTACCGGTCTGCAATTTTTAATATTGTCTGTCTCCTCCAGATTGGGAATAAAAGTTATTATACCCGTCTTCATTGACTCTGTCATTTCTCCATCCCTCAGGATTTCTAAAAAGAGAATAAGCATATACTGTAACCTTTTAATATGTCCCAAAAGGTCACTTAGAAGTCTGTTGATAATCCATCGATTCCTGGCATTTTGCCCCTGCTGCATATTTTAACGACTTTCTCCACCACCTGTATTTCTGTCTCTCGACTTAGCTTTTCCTTTTGATTATCTGTGAAGAACTGATCTATTATTCCCTCTAGCTGTAGTTCGTTGATGCACCCATTGCTTATTCCTTTCTTCTGATACATTTCTTTGTAATGTGTTGTTACTATTTCCATTCTTTCTTTGTTTCCTTTATTTAACATTTCTTTCTTTATCTGTCACTTCTATATTAGCTTTTTTCCTCCTCTCCTTTACTTTCTTGAAAAAATATCTAGAGCGTTTCTCTCGTTCTAACTCTTTACCTCTACTCTGGAGCTTTATCTATCCTTAATTGTTCTTATTTTTGTTTCTATTTTTCATCCTGATCTTCAATCATGTACAATTTTTCCAGTTCATCCTGCAGTGTTTTTACTTCTTTCACCTTCCTACCCGTTTCTTTGCTTTTCTTTTGGAAAAATTACCACCACTCTTTCTGGCTTCCGAACCCATTTTTCAAGGTTTCCCACCCCTTATAGTATTGTATATATTCTTCTTTAATCACTTTGTCCTCTAACATAGTTACATTTAACTCCCAAAGAAAATCTTTTGTCTCATCTTCATTTCCTTTTTTCACTTCCACCTCTAACATAATATGGTTTGAGAAAAGTACTGGCCTTAAATTGCATGTCTTTGGTTTATAATTTTTGTCTATAATGACATAATCTATCCTGGAAGACTTTTCCCCTTGCCCCTCTCCAGGTAAATCATTTTTCCTCTCCTTTTAATTTCTGGAAAACTTTTGTCATTGAAAGTCCTTCATAATTTCTTTTAGTTTTTTTGACGTTCTATCCAATTGTTGGCCTCTCTGCTTTAGTTCACTCAAGCAATCAAAGCCCCCCACAACAATTACATTATTTTCCACAGCCATTGTCATTTCTAGCAGCTTTAACACTTCCATCCTCTGGACAGGTGTTGTTAGAGTGTATATATTGATCAAGTTTATTTCCTTTTGCCAGTTTGATTTTCATCAGTTCCCCCCTTCACTATTTCATCATATCATTTTATTTATATTTCCCTAACCCTGCATTTTTACTTTTGTTTGTCCCTGAAAAGATGGCCCCGCCATCTTTCCAGTCCTCGTTGTATCCTTAATAGGATTTTTTTGAAAGGTAAACCACATTCTTACATAAAAATTAAGTTTACTGGTAAACTTCTCAGAAAGGAGAATATAATTTCCTCCTCTGTTTCCTTTAAATACTTTTCACATTTAAAGTGACTTATTTTAATTTTAATTTTTGCTTTGCGATAGTGTGGTTTACCTGTCCTCCTATTTTTCCCCCTTATTTGATTATATTTCTCTTTGGCTTCTTGGTGGCTTTCCTCTCCATTCTCCATTCTTCTAATCCTTTCATCCCTGAGGCTGACATTCTAAATAAGAGGGATTTGTCCCCATTCCTGTGCTTTTCCTTCCCCTTCGTCTGTTTTACCAGTTATAGCTGGTGACAATAGATCTGGCCCACATTTCCTCTGTAAGCCTGGGTTGCCTTGCATTATCCCCGTATTTGCCTTTATTTCTTCCTGTACTTTCCGACATTACGGCATTACCTAATGAGGAGATACTTTAGCCGTTCTGATTAGGATTTCCATTATTTCTTCAGTATGGAATAGAATATTTTGTGAGCACTGCTCTAGTCTCCTTTCTACATTCTGATTACCTGTCTTCTCCTCCTTAAATGTTAGAAAGTCATTTTCTCCACCACTCTTTCTCTCTTCTTCTTCTTCTTCATACCCTCTTTCACCCCTTACTGTAGTATTTAAGTGCTCTGTTTCACCACGTTTCCCCATTTCACCTCCTTGGATTCTTTCCTTTCTATTTCTTGGTTTTTCTGTTCTTCCTTAGACTCCTCATCTAAGAGTGCTATCACCTTCTCTCTCATCTTGACAATGTTGGCATAGGAGACCTGACAGTCTCTGAAGACATGCCCCTCCTGTCCACATAGATTGCATTGTATTGGCTTCCTACACTCCTTGTACTATGGCCCCCCTCTTTACAATTTCTACATTTTATTGTCTCACATTCTATAGCTTTGTGCCCCTCATTGCCAAACCTTCTACATACTTGTGTTTGGCCTGGGTAAAACATGTCCTCTTACTGTACCAATTTATATGACTGGGGGCAAATGTATCACCTTTTCCATGTCATCTTTACTCAACACTACATCAAATTTTTATAATCTGTTCTTTATCCCATCATTATCTGTCATTTGCATGCTAGTTTTTATGTTACAGAAATGTAAAAACCAAATAGAAATATCTTCCATTTTAACTTTCTCTGCATACAGAATAACATTTACTTTCTTTTTAATTCTGTCACTCAAAGGTAAGATCAGAATTTTTTTCCCTCCCTCTTCCATCAACAGGTATCCATGAAACAGGTCTCCCAAAAACTCCTAGTTGTTGACTTTCTTCTCTTTCCAATTCCAAATTGATAGCTTCATCAACTGGTCTAAATGTTGAACTGCTAAGTTGTAATGCTACCACCATCTTGCTCCCCTAAGCTTAAATCGCCGTGCACCAAGGAAAACAACAAAACTGGATGATGGACATGCCAACCTATACTGCCCTAAATCCAAGGCCGTGGGGCGCTCCCTACACCTGACATGGGAGAACCACATTGGTGATCATGGTATGTCCCCTACCAGGTATGTATAAAATAAACAGGTGATTCACTATTTATCAGAATTTGCTGCCAAGATGTAATTCTGCTTACCTACGGCCGGCCTGGTGGGGATATTCAGAGAAATTTGCTTCTGGCACTTGGTACTTTGCCAGATTAGTTGCACCCAGCAGATGTGGTTGATATGAGGACAATAAAAGAAACACATGAGAATTAAAGGATATGGGCGTTAAACATTCCTTAAAGGCAACATATCATTTGCATTGGCCAATGAAAGTGATCTCTTATTGGCTAACTTAGACATTCAGTCCCTTCTGAATTCTGGGCAGAACCTCTTGAATACTGAGGTCATGCCTCAGGCTGGAAAAGTGATTCCCACCCACCTTGGCCACTGCACCCAAACATCCATTTAAGAAGACTGATGAAGAAGTTTATTAGATATGCAACTAGCAGGAATTTGACCACAATTTTAACCAAGAAGACACCAAACTATGGCTGGCCTGGCAGAGGCACTCAGAAAAATTTTCTCCCATTGTGTGGTACTTCAGCAGTTTGAGGACACCCCTATAGGGATAAAGCAAAAAGGTGGCTAAAACCCAGTAGATGTAGGTAAAATGGAAAAAAGAGGAAAGACCCAAGAATAAAAGGGTATAGGTGTCCTTGTTTGCATTGACCAATGAAAGTGATCCCAGAATTATGCCTCTTTCAATATGCAAATCAATATAAATAGCCCTTAAGCTCAGCGTTCTGTGAAAAGAAAATGGGAAAAGCACGGGGGAAATATAAGAATTTCAGCAAATACCAAGTGGAGGCAAAGGAAAAACATACTATTTGTTGATTTAAGCAGTGGTATAATCAACAAAAGGAAGTTGATCGAGTAACATAGTGTGTTGGAGAAACTTGAAAGCTCAAGTTAACAAAGTCGCACAGTGCCGGAAATAAAAAAAAAGTCACATATCAAAGTCGCCGTGAAAAGGCGAGTTGTAGCCCACCATCTGAGTGTCATATGAAAGCTCATTAGGGTACAGACAAAAAAAAAAATAGGCACACAGTGGGAAAAAGCATGAAATGTCAACTTTAATATCTAAATTTCCACTTTAATCACATAGTTTATTTTGTCATTAAAGTAGAACATCATAAACTTCATCTTAAAATCGTTTAATTTACTAGTTTCTCAAATCCCATTGTAACTAAAGTAGCAAATTAAATGCTTTGTTTTGTATTTGATCTTCTATGAGTTCTATGTATGTGAATCACTATGTGCTTCCGTTCTTTCTCTTTCTCTGACAGGACACAGAATCCATTACATTCGTGATATAACAGCTCTCTGAATAATTAAAAAACTGAGATGTATACATGATATCATTTTCATGATGATTGGAATGAAAGCATGTTATTAAACATGGGAACACAGTGGCGCAGTGATTGCTCATGTCTTAAACAAGATGCTGCTGTGCCATGTGCGACCTTTGATGAAATAATTTATTGCAGCAGTACTGTCTAACCTCCAATTCCTGTCCTTACTTTCTCCAAATACCCAATCGCCTCAGAATCAGCTCTGTAATAGATATTAAGCCATCTGTAAGCTTACAATGACGATTCTTCAAAACTTTTAAGGAACATTGAAATATCTTCATAGTTCGTGTTTAATTATTCTATATGTCTATCCTTCCAGTGTCACACCAGCCTCAGCAAATATACAACGCGAGGCAGGAACAATACGTGAACTTGCTAACGCTGCGGCACCGTGTCCTCACATGTTTAATTATTAACAATACAGATTATTTAAATGAAGTTGAAGTTTTATCTGTATAATATAATCAACATATTTTGCTGCATTTCATCTTAAAAATGATATCGTCATCATATGTAAATAGGCGCTTTATAAAGTGGCGCAGGTTCTGCAATATTATAACTGTAGTACAGTGGGGTAATTGTACTTATAAGTACAAACAGTTCTACAAGGAGCACTTGATGGGCTGATACAGTGCATTTATAGTTCTTGGGATGAAATTGTTTCTGAACCGCGAGGTCTGTACAGGAAAGACTTTGAAACATTTTGCCGTGGCTGAGGCAGCATGTGCTTGATGCTGAATACCGATAATTCTCATTGTGATCAGCTGCTTCTGTGATTCCCCACTCAGATACAGTGATAAAAATACTCTGAGTGGTGCAGTGAGAGTAATATGGAAAAAGATGATCCGCTGTGGCAACCCTTAATGGGAGCAGCTGAAAGAAGAAAAGAAGGTGCAATGACAGTAACAACACTAAAGCAGCTATAGTATTTGGAATACTATGGCTATTCCCTGGACCATTATATTGTTACAGGTTAATTACAATCAGATGCATTACACTAATAAACAATATGCAGCCGTGTCAGGAATGTGGATCAGTTTCAATGTACTTATAAAGCCGTGCCAGTAAAATAAAAGAGTAACCACACAGGAACAGTAGCATTGCTTTGACGCTGGGTGCCGCCAGTCTGCACAACCAAGCAGAGAACTTGCGTATGACAGGGTATGAGGTACCGTGGAAATGTGCGTGGCTTTACGGCAAGTTTAGGTTTTATACATCGCGATTTGAACGTGGAAACGTTCTTACGCAACATTTCTGTGCATACGCATCGTTTATACATGAGGCCCCAGGTGGTGATCAGTTGAGAGCTCCGCCCCTCCCTTCACCCAAGTGTCTGACGAAACGACCACAAAGTCGATCATTGAACTGAAGCCTAGGGTGTCCTGGTGCCAAGTGCACATATGAACACCCCTATGCTTGAACATGGTGTTCATTATGGACAATCCGTGATGGGCACAGAAGTCCAATAACAAAACACCACTCAGGTTCAGATCGGGGGAGCCATTCCTCCCAATCACGGCCTCCAGGTCTCACTGTCATTGCCCACGTGAGCATTGAAGTCTCCCAGCAGTACGAGGGAGTCCCCAGAAGGTATTCCCTCTAGCACCCCCTCCAGGGACTCTAAAAAGGGTGGGTACGCCAAACTGCTGTTCAGCGCATACACACACACAACAGTTAGGACCCATCCCCCCACCCGAAGGTGGTGGGAGGCTACCCTCTCGTCCACCGGGGTAAACCCCAATGTACAGGCTTCAAGTCGGGGTGCAATAAGTATGCCCACACTCCCTCGGTGCCTCTCACCGGGGGCAACTCCAGAGTGGTAGAGAGTCCAGCCCCTCTCAAGGAGATTGTTTCCAGAGTCCTAGCTGTGCGTCGAGGTGAGCCCGACTACATCTAGCCAGAACCTATCAACCTTGCGCATTAGCTCAGGCTTCAGAGAGGTGACATTCTATGTCCCAAGAGCTAGCTTTTGTAGCTGAGGATCGGACCGCCAAGGTCCCTACCTTCAGTCACCACCCAACTCACACTGCACCCAAACTCCTTGGCCCCTCCCATAAGTGGTGAGCCCATGGGAAGGGGGACCCACGTTGCGTCTTCGGGCTGTGCCTGGCCGAGCCCCATGGGTGCAGGCCCGGCCACCAGGCACTCGCCATCGAGCCCCACCTCCAAGCCTGGCTCCAGAGGGGGGCCTCGTGACCCGTGTCCAGGCGAGGGAAGACGCCGTCCAAATTTTTTATTCATCATAGAAGGTCTGCTGAGGGATCACACTCTTCATCCTCCCTGGAAAAGTCTATTCGGGGGCTCTGGAGAGGAGGGTCCATCGGATAGTCCAACCTCAGATTCAGGAGAAACAGTGTGGTTTTCGTCCTGGTCGCGGAACAGTGGACTAGCTCTACACCCTTAGCAGAATCCTGGAGGGTGCATGGGAGTTTGCCCAACCAGTCTACATGTGTTTTGTGGACTTGGAAAAGGCGATCAACCGTATCCCTCAGGGAATCCTGTGGGGGATGCTCCAGGAGTATGGGGTACTGGACCTCCTGATAAGGGCTGTTCGGTCCCAGTACAACCAGTGTCAGAGCTTGGTCCGCAATGCCGGCAGTAAGTCGAACCCGTTTCCAGTGAGAGTTGGACTCCGCCAGGGCTGCCCTTTGTCACTGATTCTGTTCATAACTTTTATGGACAGAAATTCCAGGTGCAGCCAGGATGTTGAGGGGGTCCAGTTTGGTGGACTCAGGATTGGGTCACTGCTTTTTGCAGATGATGTTGTCCTGTTTGCTTCATCAGGCCATGATCTTCAGCTCTCTCTGAATTGGTTCGCAGCTTAGTGTAAGGCGGCTGGGATGGGAATCAGCACCTCCAAATCCGAGACCATGGTCCTCAGCCGGAAAAGGTTGGAGTACCCTCTAAGGGTTGGAGGCGAGATCCTGCCTCAAGTGGAGGAGTTCAAGTATCTCGGGGTCTTGTTAATGAGTGAGGGAAGATTGGAGTGTGAGATCGACAGGTGGATTGGTGCAGCGTCCACAGTGATGCGGGCTCTGCATCGGCCTGTCGTAGTGAAAAAGGAGCTGAGCCGTAAGGCAGAGCTCTCAAATTACCAGTTGATCTACATTCCTACCCTCACCTATGGTCATGAGCTATGGGTAATGACTGAAAGAACGAGATCGCGAATACAAGCGGCTGAAATGAGTTTCCTCCGCAGGGTGTCTGGGCTTTCCCTTAAAGATAGGGTGAGAAGCTCAGTCATCCGGGAGGGGCTCAGAGTAGAGCCGCTGTTCCTCCGCATTGAGAGGAGTCAGATGAGGTGGCTCAGGCATCTGATCAGGATGCCTCCTGGATGCCTCCCTGGTGAGGTGTTCCGGGCACCTCCAACTCGGAGGAGGCCCTAGGGAAGACCCAGGACATGCTGGAGGGACTATGTCTCCCGGTGGCCTTGGAACGCCTTGGGATTCTCCCGGAAGAGATAGAAGAAGTGGCCGGGGAGAGGGAAGTCTGGGCATCTCTTCACAAGCTGCTGCCCCTGGGACCCGACCCCGGATAAGCAGAAAGGGATGGATGGATGGAGAAAAACCTGAAATTGCAAAGTTGTGCAACTGTTAGTTCTTCAGTTAGAAACTGTTTTACGCAATAATATTCTTTCTGCAGAAAAATGTGAAATTATAAAGTAGTGCTGTCGCTAGTTCATCAGTTAGAAACTGTTTTACAAAGCAATATTCTTTGTGTCAATTACAATTCATATGCCTTTGCATTACTTTCTCAATGCGTTTCAAAGACAAAAAAAGTGAATTTGAGATGTTGAGCTGTAGCTTGTGTATCACTCAGAAAAAACAGTTTATTCTCCGTAGGCAACTATGATTTATTATATGTAGCATTGTTTTCATATCAGTTTATTAACAGGGAATTAAGTTATAACTGAATGTAACACAGCACGTAACAAGAGCTAATTGGCACTGCAATTGACAAGTAGTGTTACAGCTACTTCAACAGTTAGAAACAGATTTACACAGTAAAGTTCTCTTCGGAAACTACTTTTCACATGTTACTCAACTTACACTTCAACATCTCACAAATTTGTGTTTCCACGTGTAAAACGCATTGTGGTACATTGAAGTGGAGTAATAGTCAAAGTCCCTTGTTTTGACTAAATGCCCTGTTAAACAAATGAATGTAAAAAGAATGCTATAATTAACTGAATTTAATTTGATAATATTAAATTAATAAAGTATCTATCTATCTATCTATCTATCTAAATTTGATTCAATTTAAATAATATAGCATTGTTTGCACAACAGGTTTTAACAGGGTATTGAGTGAAAACAAGGAACTTTGAATGTTACTCCACTTCAATTTAACACAGCAGTAAAGGTTCCTCCCCATTCCTGGAGATACTGCAATACCAGGTCAGCGTGTGGAGTGGATGAAGCAAACTGCGTTTTCCATCTCTCTGTTCTAAAAATCGATTTAATACTTCGTCTCCACATAGAGGACCTATCAGCTATTAAACTGATAAGAACAGATTTATACTCCTGTTGATCTAAAACCACCCTCCCCCCTAACAGAGTTGTTCAAAGTATCACAAAGTACTACAGATGGAACCAAAACCTTTTCACAGATCAACTGAGCCACCTCGCCCCCTTTCTTTATTACATAGCCCTCTTTACTGAAATTAAACAGCAACACTCCCACGTTTCCTCAATAATCTGTGTCAATCACTCCAGCTTCCACAGTCAACAACCATTTCATTGCCTGTCTTGATCTCGGAGCAATCCAACCATAACACCCACTTGGCAAATTCAGGCAAATATCTGTCTATACAATCACATTTCCTCCAACCGGAATTATTCCATCATGAGCCCTGCTGTGAACAAACCCCACCACTACTTCCAATGTTGTCTCTGGGACAAATTCAGACAATGTCTTTCATCAGATGGTGCTATCCAAGTCAGCCTGCTCTGCTGATTCCAAGGGATATTTCCTTCCCACCTGAGCAAGTACAGAGGGAAACTGTTAACTAGAGAAGATGTCAATAGAATGCAACTCCCTCCCCCCATAATCCCAACCAAAAAAGACCCTTCCCCCTCTTCTTTGCTACTGCAAAACCCCATCTCTCCACATCACTCTTAATTCGAAAAGGCAATAGCGTCCTCTATTCCATACCTCAAACTCAAAGTTACTCTTCCTTGCCTTCCAAATACTCTGCTTGGTTAAACTCAACACCAACCAGATTAGAAAAAATACAGATTGCCCTAACCCTTCCAAACCTCCCCCCCATTAGATCATCTCGTACAACAACAAGCCAGGACCCCCTGCCATCCTCAACAGTACCCTCATCTCCCGGCATACCCGTTGTGCCCAAATACATTCCCATAACACATGTGGGACTGTCTCCACCCAACCGTGTTCTGCACGCGGACATATCTGAGATCTTGTCAAGCCGTGCCTATGTAGTCTTTCATGCACTGGCAACTGCTACCCAGACCATCAACCAGTTAAAGACTTTCAATTTATTTTCCAACTGCACCCTTGTCCAGATCTCCCTCCAATACACACCTGGCCAGCCTTCATCCTTCTCCGTCACTGCCCACACCATCTATTATAGCTCCCTATGGTTCCTGCACACTGAATTGCCCTTGAGAAAATGATAGCTTCCCATCAATTCCATCACCCTTTGATAATGCACTGGAAGCATTCTGCATGTGCCAAATCATGGTTCCAGCCCCTCTAACCCCGCATCCTAGCCACCAACCATAAACTTACAAAATACTGATACTTATGTTCCACAACTGGACTCAGGGCTCTACACAAAAATGCAAAAATCATGCAATCTACCTTCAAAGAGATATTCATGATACCTCTGCCCCCATCCACCATCATCCTCTCCATGTCAACCCTTCTTACACCTTCATACTTCCCACCCCACACAAAGTGAAACACTCTTTTTCTTAGAGCTCTTCCAACCCTATTGGAGATAGGAAACACTAACCCCAAGTACAGACAGCACGGCAGAATCTCCGCCTTCACTATGGTTGCTTTCCCCACCAAGGATAGCGATCTGGCCTTCCACAGACTCAGTTTACGGCTCACAGTCTGCAAATGCTTGTCCCAATTTCATTGGCCACTCCCCTGCCTAGAAAACTTAACACCTAAAACAGTAATAGACGCATTACGTAAATTCATCCCACACAAGGTCTCTGTCCTATCCCTCCAATTCCCAAAGTACATCATGTTTGACTTACTCCAGTTCAGTTTAGAACCTGAAGTCCATTCTGCAAACCCTCCTCTTCGGCTGCAAACAATGTCACATCATTGCATAGATGGCAAGCTTAGTTGCTACACCATCACTTCCTGGTAAGACCAGACCCAAAAAAAGCTTGCTCCTCCCTGATTAGCACCGCCACAGGTTCCAAATAAATAAATAGCAAAGGAGACAATGAACAATCCTGTCTCACCCCGGCCCCCTGTGCCACCTGTTCACTCAACTACCCATTCACATTAACCAAACTACCTAACCCTCTACACAAGACCCTCAACCAGGTCATAAACTCAAAATGCTCCAAGACCTGAAACAGAAAGGCATGATTAACGCTGTTGAAGACTTTATCTTAATCCAGACTAGCCACAATTAACTCTTTTAGGGCCAATTTTTTTTGTTTCTTTTCTCCCAGGGTTGAATATTTTTCCAAAAACTGTTTTTAAAAAACTACACAAAGCAATTGTTTAACATATCAAATCAACAAAAAATATTTACGTTTGACAAATGTTACTGTCTTGCATGTTGTATGAGCCTGCATACTCTATGATTTCACATACATTTCACATACATGTTACACAGCAAAGTCCTGCAAAGTATGATATCGCTCAAAGCAGCCGATTGCATGCATTGCCACATTGCACTCCTTACAATATGTGTTGTACTGGTGTTTCCTTTACAATTGTCTGTTGCTGAACTTTCTCACATATATTGTTATTGTGTACTGTAGAGAGACAAGTCACTCGTTTGACATAGTGCCATGTCACTGCCACCAAGTTTTCTGCCCTCATGAAACCCATATTGTCACCTCTTTTCATCTTCAGCCTGTCTGGCTTCAGCTGTGAAAACCTGTGTCTCCTGTTCACTCTCACTGTGCCACAAGCTCCAATTCTCCTACTCTGTAGCTCCATGAACAATTCTGGGCATGTATAAAGATTGTCCATGTACATAACATGACCCAAATGTTCATAGCCCTGAAGCAGCTCCAGCACAACCTGACTCTCTCTCTTTGAAAGAAATACTTTCCTGTATATGTAATTACTTTCAGGCAGAAACCAGTGTTTGCTTCTGCCAGTACAAAATCCTTTATGCCATACTTTGTGGGCTTGTCTGGCAGATATTGGCAAAAAAAGGCGTCCATTTTATTTTATCATAGATTCAAGCACAGACAAATCACGGCCAGGCTGATAAAATTGTTTATACTGTATGTTGGTTCCACAATGTCAAGCAGGGGATGAACTTTATACATGGGGTTATAGCCTGGCTAACCCCTTGGGATTTACGTACCTATTATCACCACAACCCCTTCATCTCGTCTTTTTTTTGTTGTGGGTTTCCACTTTGAAAAATGAGAATGCGATGCAAGCGCAGCCTGTGATTCAAAAAATTGCTCTGCATACCTGTTTGTCTCATCTGACAGTAGCTGAAAAGCGGCATTAGGAGAGAGCAGCCTGAAGTAGTCCAGCGGCTGGTAATCTGTCCTGTCCAACAGCATACAGCAAACCATGCCGTCTTATGAAGTCCGGTAGCCAGTTTGCCTCCCACGGATCTATGTCTGGGTATTCCTCCCACACAAACCTTGCCATAGGTGCATTGGCTGCGCGAATGCACTCAGCTGGCAGCCGATCAGCTGGGGTGGCATCGGCTGGTGTCCGATCAGCTGATGCCGGCTCCCCACTCTCTTGCTCGATCTCATGATCACTGCCAATAAAATCAGATTCTGAAAAATCAGAGACCGACTCAGTGATAATGTGCAAAAAATCGTCTGCTGAGTATTTTCTTTTCTGCGCTCTCTTCGCTCCGTCAGGAGATATCAATGCCATCTTGCCTTTGTTTACATTTGTTTACATTTCGCAACTCACACACACGCAAGGATTAGTTGCCGAGTCAATGAGTCTAACATTCCCCCAAGCACAGAGGGAATGCCTGTGATGTGACAGTGAGTTTTGTCGCCATTAACAGCTAATTGTCGCCATCTATGCCAGGATGTCAACATTTGTCGACATTCGCCCTCAACCCCTCCTGTCGACAAAAGTCGACATCCGCCCTAAAAGCGTTAATGCCCTGTTCCTCTGCCCATGCAATTGAAACCCTCATCAAAGCCAGATTCCACCAAATCGACCTTCAAGGTACACATTATTGACCGAATTAAATCTGGCAATACCTTCCTCAATCTCTTCGCCAAAACTATCAACTTATAATGAAACCCGAGCAAGGTAATCGGCCTCCGATTCCACAAATTAAACTCATCACCTTTCTTATACAGAAGTGAGACAAGCCCCTTTGCCATTGACTCCAGTACCCTCCCCTCATCAAAAATAGCTTTATAAAGTTTCACTAACAGTGGATCCAACAATTCCCAAAAAGTCTCATAAAATTCTTTTGGCAAACCTTCCTTCCCTGGAACCTTGCCCTTCTTCATAGATTTCACAGCTTCATCTAGCTCCTCCAGTGTTGCCTCTTTATCCAAAAAGGCCACATCCTCCTTCCGGACTGACAGTTTCACCTGTACTGCATACCATACCTGTGCCTGTCTTTCCTTGGGTGAAAAAGGCTCAATATAGAACTGCCAAGCCCACTATCTTACAATCCAACCCCCCTCCCCTATTCAGGACGCCATATTCCCTACACAACCACTTTTATAGCCATCTGACAACTCCCCTTTCCCATTGTGATCTATGGATCCCATAACTCCTATCCACCAATCCCACCTTCAATTTCAAATCCTCCCACCAATCCAAGATGGACTTACACCTGTGATCCTCTGTGATCCACACCCTCAGCAACACGCTCAAGTCTTGTCAGAACTGCCAATCCTGCAAGTGGAGAATATTCAGCTTCCAAAACCCTCTCCCAAATACAGGCCCTCCTCCTTTTAAAGTTCACTAAACTGTAGTGGTCCAAAAACCACACAGGACACAAACAACAATTCGTCACTTCCAATGTAGAAGAAACAAAAAAGTAATCTAGTCTAATTGATGCCCCCCTTGTATTACCCCAAGTACAGTATGTGTAATCATTACCACCACCTTTTTATGGTATGCATCACACAAGCCAAACTCACTTATCAGTTGTCTCGGAGATTTCCGAGTATAATCAGAATCAAGTTTCTCCACATCCACATTGAAGACCCACCCAAAACATCATCCCTATCTATTACTAATACATTCCTCTGTGCCCCAAGCACTTCCCCTCTGTATTTCACATCTATTGGAGCATAGACATTTATGAAGCGTTACTTTCTCCCAGCATACTTCACATCCATCATGATAACTCGCCCCTCCACCACCACCCCCACTTCAGTGATAACCCACTTGACACCCTTTGAACAGAACACTCACACCTGTAGAAAGGGAACTCTCGACCCCCAACACTGATGGACCACTTTGCTGAACCTTGTCACCTCTGCAGATTCCTGAACATGTGCTTCCTGTACAAAACAGACATGGAAAGGCAGAGAACCTAACCAAAAAGAAACAGCTTGCCTCTTGTCCCTCCCACGAAACCCCCTCACATTAATCGTTGTGCAAAACAAAATGAAACAACAGACACCCAAAGAAAAACTATCAACCCTCCCCTAATCCCTTCCACTCCCATCCAACTCCAGTCCATGTTCAGGGAAACCAAAAAGCCTTCCCTCAATGACAATCTCCATTTCCTACTCTCAGCTAGGCCTTGTAGACAAGTCCACCTGGACTGCCTCAACCTCCTCTTGACGGTCCAGGAGTGATTCTGGAACCACCAAACCTGCAAGAATTAATTCCCCTAATTCTACCTGGGAGCGCTCCTTCATATTGTTCACACAACCCTTCTCCATAATATCTGCCTTTTTGGTACTCCACCACCTTGGATTTCCTCTTGCTTCCAACAACCAATTTCCACTGTTCGTCTTGAGGTTCAACCATCCCTACTTCCAAAAAGTCCCCGATTGTCACAAAGTGGCCAGTGTCTCTCACTACATTGACACCATCTGAATCCCCACCAACAGGAGTAGTTACTTCCACAGAGTCTTCTTTCTGTACAACATCCTTCTCACCTCCTCCACCCTCATTCACACTCACCCCACCCCACCCCAATCAGCAAAACAAACTGGACAAGAGTTAAACAAGTGGTCCCCTTCTTCACACAGATTGCACTTCCACTCTTCAGAATAATCCTGTGCCAAATAGCTCACCCATTTACAAGTTTGGCACATCAGTTCAGCACACAACCGGGCCACATGGCTAGCCTGTCCACATTTCCTGCACCTCAACGGCATACCCCCATAAAAAAGGTAGCCCCTGTCAGCCCCCAAGGAAAAGGAGGAAAGAGGGTAGCACAAACCTTCATGACTGGAAGAGTCCTTTTTCAGTATCAACCTAAACTGTCTCCTCCCATTCCAAACTCCATCCTTGTCCTTCACGTAATGCTCCATGGAAATATCAGTGACATACCTCTTTACAAAAGGATTGAACATATGAACAATCACCAAATTCCATTCACTCTTCCACAGACTCTCAATGCGATAGGTCCGCAATCCTTTCTTGCCTCCAGCATCTGTAACACGGAATTAAACATATCACCGGCAGCCAAAGAAACATCCACATACCTCTTGGTCAAGTTGACTTGTAGACAGAACACGTTTCCCCAAACGCACACAAAGGAATTCTATTGAAACCTGCCTCTTGAAGAATGTGCTGTCTAAAATCTCCCCATCACAGTCTCGTTTTCACCAAAAACACAAAGTCTGCGAAACACCACTGAAAGAAGCAAAGGTTGGCCACTCCATCACCATACTCATCCACTTGCTCATTATATCATCGCCCAGAATCTCCAGTCCTTAATCTCAACCAAGAGACCAACAAGTATTGCACTCAAAAAAAATACCAGGCCGCCCTGCCTCACACCGTTGCCCACATGACAACTTCATAGTATGTTTTAACTCAGGAGGACCATGCAAATGCCCCAACAAAACCACCAAGATGTGACTTGACCCCTCATGAATAAAGCAGCCCATCTACAGCCAAGGTGGTCACAAGTCCTGATAGGCTTAACAGAAAGCCCAGGTGCTAGCACAAAAGCAGACACCATGTTACAAATGCTAAAGAACAGTGGGTGTGGGGGAAGTGAGGAGACAACAAAGCCAGTTGAGACGGTAGGGGGCGGGGGGGTGAGAGGGACGAGGAGAGGGAAGAGGAAGCTGATGAATTAATCCTCCATCCCCACCCCCAGACGCACACAGCCCACAAAAAAAGAAACCTGATAGCAGTGGAGACGCCATGACGCCAGTTAATCCCACATGACACCACATTCACACCTCTTTGAGAGAGTGACATCATCCATTCCGCTTTTGCTAAATTATAAACACAGCACCCTGAGGCGCTTGTGCTAATCGCTGGAGACTGTAACCATGTGACGCTGGACAAAACATTGCCTGCCTTCTCTCAGTATATGGATTGTAACACACGGGGAAATAGGACTATCGACCTACTGTATGCAAATGTTAAAGACGCATACAGCGCCACCCCGCCTGCGCTTGGGAAAGCAGATCAACCTGGTTCTGCTTCAGCCTCACTACAAACCAAGAGTGAGGGAGCTACCTACAACCACACGCTCATTCAGGAAGTGGTCCCCTGAGGCAGAGCAGGCTATAAGAGACTGCTTTGGAACTACAGACTGGGATATCCTGCAGGGGTCACATAGTGAGAACATTGTGGAGGTTGTTGACTGCACTACTGACTACGTCAACTTCTGTATGGACATTGTAGCTCCAGTAAGAACAGTACGCTGCTATGCTAACAACAAACCATGGATTACAAGTGACATCAAGGGCCTTTTGAACCAAAAGAAAAGGGCTTTTAAAGGCGGTGATCAGCAAGAGCTCAAGTGCATGCAGAAGGAATTCTGAGTCCAGCTCAGGGTGGCGAAGGAGCAGTACAGGACAAAGCTGGAGCAGAAGTTGCAGAATAACAGCATGAAGGAAGTGTGGGATGGGATGAAGATCATCACTGGCTGCAGCTCGAACCGGGTTGCCACCATTGAGAGAGACATGAAGAGAGCAAACCAGATGAACAACTTCTTCAACAGGTTTGACCACCCTAACCCACTCTCACCTCTGAGTACTGCACCCTCCAACCATCCTTCTGCTGATACCAGCATAGGAGAGAGTTTCCCCCAACCCACAATTACAGCAGCCCAGGTAAGCAGAGAGCTAAGGAGACTTTGTGCCAGCAAAGCAGCAGGTCCAGATGGAGTATCACCACGACTGCTGCGTTGGAGCTGGGGAGTCCTCTACAGTGCATCTTCAACCTGAGCCTGGAACAGGGGAGAGTACCATGGCTTTTGAAAACATCTTGCATCACCCCAGTCCCAAAGGTTTCACGTCCTAGTGAGCTGAACGACATCCGGTCTGTCACTCTGACGTCACATGTAATCAAGACCATGGAGCGGCTGCTGCTTCACCACCTGAGGCCACAGGTCCGCCACGCCCTCGACCCTCTGCAATTCGCATACCAGGAGAAGGTGGGAGCGGATAATGCCATCATCTATATGCTACACTGATCCCTCTCCCACTTGGACAGAGGCAATGGTGCTGTAAGAATTATGTTTTTGGACTTCTCTAGCGCCTTCAACACCTTCCAACCTCTGCTCCTTAGGGACAAGCTGGCAGAGATGGGAGTAGATTCATACCTGGTAGCATGGATCGTGGACTATCTTAAAGACAGACCTCAGTATGTGTGTCTCGGGAACTGAAGGTCTGACATTGTGGTCAGCAACACAGGAGTGTCGCAGGGGACTGTACTTTCTCCGGTCCCGTTCAGCCTATATACATCTGATTTCCAATACAACTCGGAGTCCTGCCACGTGCAAAAGTTTGCAGACGACACTGCTGTCGTGGGCTGCATCAGTATTGGGCGGAGGAGGAGTATAGGAAACTAATCAAGGACTTTGTTAAATGGTGCGACTCAAACCACCTACAATTGAACACCAGCAAAACCAAGGAGCTGGTGGTGGATTTAAGGATGGCCAGGCCCCTCATGGACCCCATGATCATCAGAGGTGACTGTGTGCAGAGGGTGCAGAACTATAAATACCTGGGAGTGCAGCTGGATGATAAATTGGACTGGACTGCCAATACTGATGCTCTGTGTAAGAAAGGACAGAGCCAACTATACTTCCCTAGAAGGCTGGCATCTTTCAACATCTGCAATAAGATGCTGCAGATGTTCTATCAGACGGTTGTGGCGAGCGCCCTCTTCTACTTGGTGGTGTGCTGGGGAGGCAGCATAAAGAAGAGGGATGCCTCATGCCTGGACAAACTGGTAAGGAAGGCAGGCTCTATTATAGGCACGGAGCTGGACAGTTTGACATCCATGGCAGAGTGACGGGCACTGAGCAGGCTCCTGTCAATAATGGAAAATCCACTGCATCCACTGAACAGGATGATCTCCAGACAGAGGAGCAGCTTCAGCCACAGACTGCTGTCACTGTCCTGTTCCACTGACAAACTGAGGAGATCGTTACTCCCCTACACTATGTGACTCTTCAATTCCACCCTTAAATGTTAATATTATACAAAATTATTGTCTGTCTGTTATACCTTCATTGTTATCACTATCACTATCACTGCTGGAGTATGTGAATTTCCCCTTGGGATTAATAAAGTATCTATCTATCTATCTATCTATCTATCTATCTATCTATCTATCTATCTATCTATCTATCTATCTATCTATCTATCTATCTATTTACAGTAGTAAGGTGTGCTGACGTGAGTTCAAATCCTAATTGGGGCTTGCGTATGTTAAAATAAGGACTTTGTATAAAACAGTTATGTAGTACTTGTCTGTAAGTAAACAAATATATTTTGTAGACAATATGAACAATTTACATGGGGCACCTTTTTCCTTGGTGTGGAATCGTGTCCACCTAGAATCTGTAACAAATTGATGAGCATATTTTTCATAAGGTAGCATATATTCTAACAATCCAGAATCTATTCTACCCCATGTCGATCATATCAGAGAGGCTCAGAAACGCTTCATTAAAACCGACGTGGTCGCTACACCAGTATATGTGCAAGACACTCCTCATTAAACGTTTTTACTATTCAGTGATTCCTAGATCTGTAGCTGATTTGTATTATTGATTTCCGAAAAGAAATTTAAGTAAAAGCGTGTGCTGCATAATTAATCACAACTGTCTTTCAACGCCATCAACAGTGTCTTCTGCAATTTAAGGAAAGCCTCGGGATTTCTGCTTTAATGAGACAAAAAAGTTGTAAAGAAACTTTGCGAAATCTCCCAGAGGTGGACATAAAGATCATTCAAGTACTGATAAATGAACAGCTGGATAAGCACATCTGGAGCCAAATTTTCAAAAAAGCACCTGAGTTTGTCAGCAACATCCTTTCCTTGTAAATGCATCTTATCAAAGGCTGCAGTGGGGTGTAAATAAGTAATCTTCTGAACTGCAACACAACAGAGTAAATCATTGATGTAAATAGAATTACTGAAAGATTAAGCTTTTGTCATTTCTGTATTCTTAAACCATCTTCCAGTTACACAACCCCCTGCAGTCACTGTCACATTTAACGTTCCCTGCTCCTTAACCTGTCTTGTTACCCAAAGCATCAACACTCAACTTCATTCAAGGCTTTACCGTCCTTCCTTTCATAGAAGTCACATATTTCCTCTACATACATGTTCAATAATAATAGTAAACTGTCAGGAATGAGAAAAAGCACAAGATGGGGATATTCATGACAAGAGCCTGGGCATCAGGGTGAGGATGTGCATTGTCATCCATTACGCAAACTCGTCTGCCACCCCCTAGTTGCACTGGCACATGTTACACTGGGGGCAAATGCAATGGAGAATACCGACAAGGCTCAAGGCTTCGAAGCCCGTGTCAACCCAGTGCGCTTATCTGCTCGGTGCTTCGAAGCTTGTGCCATGATGCAATCCCAGCGTGCATGTCTGCTCGAAGCTTCAAAGCTCATGTCATGATGCAATCCCAGTGCGTATGTCTGCGCGAGGCTTCGAAGCTCGTGTCATGTTGCAACCCCAGTGAGCATGTCTGCTTGAGGCTTCGAAGCCTGTGTCAACCCAGTGCGCATGTCTGCTCGGTGCTTCAATGTTTGTGGATGATCAATACATTTTAAATGATTGTGCCCGATAATACTTAGTGGCAAAAAATAAAACTATAAATTATACATCATACAAATGACGACTTGTAGAATGCATAATGCTGCAAACAAGAGCTTTAGTAATATGGGTGACGACACCTCTCTTACTATAATACTCTCATAAATATCCATTCTTCGCCTCGTACAATGTTTTTATGCAACACTGAATATATGTCATATAGTATACTTCTATATATAATTGTTTTCATCTTCATTACATACATACATACATATAAAAACATTATAATAGCATTGCCGCTCCATAATAAGGCTTGCGTTGGTTCGGGTCCCACATCCACCCACTGTGAATTGTCATCCAAAAGAGTCTGTTTTTCTTTTTTTTTTATTTTACAGCAAAAGTAAATATTCATTTAAAGAGCCAGGGATCCAAGAGTGAGATGTCTTATTTTGTTTAACTCTTGCTATCGTATAGTACATTCTGCCTGTCGGTGTTGGTTTTATATATATATATATATATATATATATATATATATATATATATATATATATATATTGTGGAGGATGGCCGGCTGTTTATCCTGGCCAATACCCCCAAGCCGCCAGGTGGAGCCCTCCTTGCAGCATGGAGGTTCCCAGAAGACCAGCAGGGCATCACGGACAATGGAGTTTTTATGCACCGCCCTGCTGGATGCCATGGGGCCACGAGAGGAGCTGCAGGGAGGACTGAAGAGTTCTTTGTGCCCTATGACCCGGAAGTTCGTCATAGGAAGAGCGACGGGCTTCCGGGTTGAAAAGAAAAGGACTATTTACCCTGACCCGGAAGGAATAAGGACTTGTGGACTGTTGGGCAGGAACACCTCCGGGTCAGGGAATATAAAAGGACTGTGGGAGCTCCCAGACGATGAGCTGAGTTGGGAGGCAGGGTGGCTAAGCGTCTGGGAGTGGAGGATTGGTTTATTGTTATTGTTGAATTGTGGAGAGGTGGTGCTTTGTGCACAATTATTATTATTATAATAAATAATTATTGGATTTTTATCTGGTGTCTGACGTATAGTCTGAGGGTACAAGGGTGCGAGAAGCATCTTATTCTATTACTATATATATATATATATATATATATATAAACTGCTCAAAAAATTAAAGGAACACTTTGAAAACACATCAGATCTCAATGGGAAAAAGAAATCCTCCTGGATATCTATACTGATATAGACTGGGTAATGGGTTAGGAACGAAAGGATGCCACATCGTTTGATGGAAATGAAAATTATCAACCTACAGAGCCCTGAATTCAAAGACGCCCAAAAATCAGAGTGAAAAATTATGTGGCAGGCTAGTCCATTTTGCCAAAATTTAATTGCAGCAACTCAAAATTGTACGCAGCACTTTGTATGGCCCCTGTGTTCTTGTATACATGCCTGACAACATCGGTGCATGCTTCTAATGAGATGACAGATGGTGTTGTGGGGGATCTCCTCCCAGATCTGGACCAGGGCATCACTGAGCTCCTGGACAGTCTGAGGTGCAACCTGGTGGCAATGGATGGACCAAAACATAATGTCCCAGAGGTGTTCTATTGGATTTAGGTCAGGAAGGTGTGGTGGCCAGTCAATGGTATCAATTTCTTCATCCTCCAGGAACTGCCTGCATACTCTCACCACATGAGGCCAGGAATTGTCGTGCACCAGGAGCCACTGTAATAGCATAGGGTCTGACAATGGGTCCAAGGATTTCATCCTGCTACCTAATGGCAGCCAAGGTGCCTTTGTCAAGCCTGTAGCGGTCTGTGTGACCCTCCATGGATATGCCTCCCCAGACAATCATTAACCCACCACCAAACTGCTCATGCTGAATAATGTTACAGGCAGCATAATGTTCTCCATGGCTTCTCAAGACCCTTTCACTTCTGTCACGTGCTCAGGGTGAACCTGCTCTCATCTGTAAAAAGCACAGGGCACCAGTGGTGCATCTGCCAATTCTGGTATTCTATGGCGAATGCCAATTGAGCTGCATGCTGCTGGGCAGTGAGCTCAGGGCCCATTAGAGGACATGGGGCCCTTGGGTCACCCTCATGAAGTCTTTCTGGTTGTTTGGTCAGAGACATTCACACCAGTGGCCTGCTGGAGGTCATTTTGTAGGGCTCTGGCAGTGCTCATCCTGTTCCTCCTTGCCCAAAGGAGCAGATACTGATCCTGCTGATGGGTTATGGACCTTCTATGGCCCTCTCCAGCTCTCCTAGAGTAACTGCTTGTCTCCTAGAATCTCCTCCATGCCCTTGAGACTGTGCAGGGAGACACAGCAAACCTTCTGGCAATGACACGTATTGATGTGCCATCCTGGAGAAGTTGGACTACCTGTGCAACCTCTGTAGGATCCAGGTATCGCCTCATTCTACCAGTAGTGACACTGACTGTAGCCAAATGCAAAACTAGTGAAGAAACAGTCAGAAAATATGAGGAAGGAAAAATGTCAGTGGCCTCCAACTGTTAAACCATTCCTGTTTTGGGGGTCATCTCATTGTTGCCCTCTAGTGCATCTGTTGTTAATTTCATTAACACCACAGCAGCTGAAACTGATTAACAACCCCTCTGCTACTTAACTGACCAGATTAATATCCCATAAGTTTCATTGACTTTATGCTATACTCTGATTAAAAAGTGTTCCTTTAATTCTTTTGAGCAGTATATATATATATATATATATATATATTGTAATAAATAACGAGTCCTCAAAATAGAAAAAGTTTTGTGGTTTTATCCCGTATATTGTCGTCCAGACAAAATGAAAAGAATGATCCAAATATGACCTTTTTTCAGTACACAAATGAATGAAATACTGTAACAAAATGGCGTTTATATAGAGGATGGGATGATGGGAGGAAGTGGTTGGCAGGAAGTGACGTTTGGAGGCAGGACCACGGAACCAACGTCATCAGATGGAAACCGGAAGTGATGTCATCGCGGCCATTTTGGATTTGTGATTTTGAGACTGTTTTACTTGTCTTCCGGTTTTCTGTAGATAGAAAGAGAGTCAGGTAAGCACCACGTGATAAACCCTTGTCTCGCGAGATTTCACTCACCTTTAGGCTCTTTGACTGCCTCCAACTCGCACGTGTGTGACATGACCCCCCCCTCAGCCCAGACCCATCCGGTCGGGCGACCTGCACCGAGAGGTCGTGAACCCGGGAGAGAGCATCTGCGTTGGCCTGCAAGGAACCTCTACAATAAGTAACGCTAAAACGGTACGGTTGAAGATCCAAAAACCACCTAGTTACGCGAGGATTTGACTCCCGATGAAGGGACATCCACTGTAAAGTGGCATAGTCCGTCACCAGAGTAAACTCTCGCCCCAATAGGTAGTACCTTAATGATGTGATAGCCCACTTAATCGCCAAGGCCTCTCCCTCCACCGCAGCATACTTCGTCTCACGGTCCAGCAGTTTCCGGCTCAGATACATAACGGGGTGTTCAGCACCGTCGATACATTGGCTCAACACGGCACCCAGTCCTGTGGCCAATGCATCGGTCTGGAGAACAAAAGGAAGAGAAAAGTCAGGAGATTTTAAAACAGGTGCTGACGTAAGGGCCAATTTTAAGTCACTAAATGCTTTATCTACTATATCATCCCATACCACTTTTATAGGTGCCCGTTTCTTTGTCAAATTAGATAAGGGCGAAGCAATTTCTGAGAAATGTGGCACAAAGCGACGATAGTAACCAGCTAATCCCAAAATGCTTGTACTTGCCACTTATTAATCGGACGGGGCCAATTTATGATGGCATCAATTTTAAGACATTGTGGCTTCACAACACCTCCCCACCAGATAGCCCAAATATTTGGCTTCTCTCAATCCAAAGAAACATTTCTTTGGATTAATACGAAGCCCTGCTGCTGCTAGTGTGGAAAGTACCATTTTCACCTGCCATACATGATCCTTCCATGTGCTGGAATAGATGACGACGTCATCTAGGTAGGCGGCACAATAGGAATTGTGGGGCTGTAGCAGTGTGTCTACCAGACGTTGGAAAGTAGCTGGCGCCCCATGCAAACCAAATGGAAGGACTCTGTACTGCCAATGTCCACTGGGAGTGCTAAATGCGTTTTTCTTTGCAGAATCCGCTAAGGAATTTGCCAATACCCTTTTGTCATGTCAAGGGTAGTTAGGAATTGAGCCTCCTAGTCGATCGAGCAGGTCATCCACTCGTGGCATTGGATACGCATCAAATTTAGAGACCTGATTGAGTCGTTGGAAGTCATTACAAAACCTCCAAGACCCATCGGGTTTAGAAACTAGAACAATTGGACTAGACCAAGGGCTATAGCTTTCCTCGATAACCCCTAAATCCAGCATTCGTCTAATTTCCAACTCTACTTCCGCTTTCTTTGCCTCCAGGAGTCTGTAAGGTCTCTCCCTGACAATCACTCCAGGGTCCATAATAATATCATGCGCAATCAATGCAGTACGTCCAGGTAATTCATCTACCACCTTAGGTACAGACAAGATAGCCTTTTCGAGATCTTGTCTTTGTTCTGATGTTAAGTTGGAACCAAAATTAAGTTTGGCACAGGACATAAAAAGTGAACTAGGCTGTCCGGAGGAGGGGTCGGGTTCCCTGTCCTTCCACGGTTTCAGCAAGTTAATATGATATATTCTTTCACTCGGTCGACGATTCGGTTGTTTAACTAAATAGTCGGCAGACCTTTTCTTTCTTTAATTTCATAAGGTCCTTGCCAATGGGCTAACAATTTATAATGGGATGTTGGGACTAATACTATAACACGATCACCCGGGACAAATTCCCGAATGGTGGCGTTTCTATTATAGTAACGTGACTGCGCTTGCGCTTTTCTAAATTCTCTTTTAGGATAGGCCTAATTTTCTCTAGTCTATGCGTAATTGCATATATTCAAGAATATTTGAGGTAGGGAGTACCTCCTCCTCCCAACCCTCTTTTAGCATGTCCAAAATCCCCCTGGGTTGTCTTCCATATAATAATTCAAAGGGAGAAAACCCTGTTGAGGTTTGGGCACCTCCCGGTAGGCAAACAAAACGAGAGGAAGCAACTGATCCCAGTTTCTCCCGTCCTCGTTAACTACCTTGCGCAACATCTGTTTTAACGTCTGGTTAAAACGTTCAACCAATCCATCAGTTTGAGGATGATAAACCGATGTTTTTAGATGTTTTATCTTGAGTAATTTGGCCACTTCCCTGAACGTTTCTGAAGTGAAAGGAGTCCCTTGATCTGTTAAGACTTCTTTGGGGATCCCAACACGCGCGAATATCCCTACTAATTCCCGTGCGATATTTTTTGTATTAGCTGAGCGCAACGGAACAGCCTCTGGAAAGCGAGTGGCATAATCTACTAAAACTAAAATATATTTAAATCCTTTTAACGAGGGTTGTAATGGACCAACGAGATCGATACCTACGCTCAAACGGGATATCAATGAGGGAAGGGAATAAGAGGAGCTTTAGTCCTTCTAGGTATCTGGCAATTGACACTCGGACATGAAGCGCAAAATCGCCTGACCTCCTCATTAATTCCCGGCCAAAAAATCTGAGTTTTATTCTCTCTAAAGTCTTATCGGAGCCGAGATGGGCTCCTAGAAGGTGGGCATGTGCTAATTCACATACTTTTCGCCGAAACGTACGTGGAATTAACAACAAAGCCCGCACTTCACCCTCGTGTTCTGCCACTCGATATAATAATTCATTTTTAATTACAAAGAACGGCATCGGTGGCATGGGATCTAGGTTTGTATAACCGTCAGTAGATACTATTGCATTTCTAGCATTTTTTAATGAATCATCATTCCATTGTTCTCTTTTGAATGATGACGGGGTTAATCTAAATTGTGCCGTTAAATTTTGAATAGGATCTTGTTCTAATTCAATGGGAGGAGCTATTGCCTCTACGTCTTCTGCGTCGACTGTAGCAGCTCCCGCAGAGGACGATGGGACATCAAAACTTTCGCACTGGGTACCCGTATGGATCCGTGCTACTGAGGGACACGGCGTGGAGGCAGTCGGAGCAGTATTCTCCATTACTAAGCCCAAATTCTTATTAGATGCAGTTACGTTCTTACCGCTGTTAATTTTATTCCAATCTCTTCCTAATATGACTGGAAAAGGGGGATCGGGCAATACTGCCATAGCCATAGATATTATTTTATATTCTACTGATATCACACACCTGGCGGTTTTGTAATATTTAATATCCCCATGTATACACTTTAGACTAGTTTTCTCCTTAGTCCACTGTTGCGGTAATACGTAACGGGTAGCAACAATGGAAATGTTACTCCCGGAATCAAACATTGCCCTTACCTTTCTGCCATTTATAATAACTGCACCTGTATATGGAAGAGACAGAGGGTTATTCACTGTGGCACAGTACCTTTCTCCCCTTACTATCGAGCAATCCATCGGCTCGTAGGCACAGCTCGGGGACAGATGTCCGATCTCCCCGCACTTGAAACAGCGAGGGGGGTCGGCTGGTCTGTCCCTTCTACGAACGGCAGGTTCGGAGTTTGTCGGGGGCTCAGGGACTGCCCCACGTATCTGTTGGGTTCGGCGAGAAGTCCGTTCCGACCGCCCCGATTTACTGGCCGCCCAATGACGCTCCGTTATTTGAATCAGGGTGTCCATATGTTTGTTTTCTTATTTGGTGGGCGATGTGGTCAGGGAGGGCATGGACGAAGGTCTCACATGCAAGGAGCTCCGCTATTTTATGGGAGGAGTTAATGTCGGGCCGTAGCCAGCGACACACCTTTCCCCAAGCTTCAAAGCCCTACGTTCTTATCGGCCTTTCGGGATCAAACTGTCACTCCCTCCTGTTGTTCGGATGAAACACTGTAGCGCTTGAACACCTCAGTCTTCAGAGCGTCATAGTTGGCTGCCTGTTCCTCAGTTAAGTCGTAATAAGCCCTCTGCGCTGTTCCCTTCAAATAGGGAGCCAGTAGGTACGCCCACTCCGACCTCGGCCAAGCATTCCGCTTCGCGGTTCTTTCAAAAATCAAAAAATAGGACTCGATGTCATCTACTTCAGGTAAAGGTGTTAACTGGATTGGCTGTGACCAAGCCACCTCCGTCCGTGCACCAGCACAGGAACAAGCCTCGGCTTCTGCCAACGGGGTTCGGGTCTCCCCCATCTGGATCTTCAGGGTTTGGAGATCTCCCATGATCGTATTTAGGACAGTATTCAGGTCTTGTTCTTCGCTCATGATGAACAATTGTATCCTGCCGACTACGCCAACTGTAATAAATAACGAGTCCTCAAAATAGAAAAAGTTTTGGGGTTTTATCCCCGTATATTGTCGTCCAGACAAAATGAAAAAATGATCCAAATATGACCTTTTTTCAGTACACAAATGAATGAAATGCTGTAACAAAATGGCGTTTATATAGAGGATGGGATGATGGGAGGAAGTGGTTGGCAGGAAGTGACGTTTGGAGGCAGGACCACGGAACCAACGTCACCAAGAACAGACTGAAGTAATCGAGTGGGAACCGGAAGTGACATCATCAGATGGAAACCGGAAGTGACGTCATCGCGGCCATTTTGGATTTGTGATTTTGAGACTGTTTTACTTGTCTTCCGGTTTTCTGTAGATAGAAAGAGAGTCAGGTAAGCACCACGTGATAAACCCTTGTCTCGCGAGATTTCACTCACCTTTAGGCTCTTTGACTGCCTCCAACTCGCACGTGTGTGACAATATATATATATATATATATATATATATATATATATATATATACTCAGCAAAAAGAAACGCCCTTTTTCAGGACTGTGTATTTCAACAATAATGTTTTAAAAATCCAAATAACTTTACAGATCTTCATTGTTAAGGGTTTAAACAATGTTTTCCATGCATGTTCAATTAACCATAATCAATTAATTAACATGCACCTGTGGAATGGTCGTTAAGACCTTAACAACTTACAGAAAGTAGGCATTTAAGGTCACAGTTCTAAAAACGCAGGACACTAAAGAGACTTGTCTACCGACTGTGAAAAACACCCAAAGAAAGATACCCAGGGTCCCTGCTCATCTGCGTGAACGTGCATTAGGCATGCTGCAGGGAGGCATGAGGACTGCTGATGTGGCTAGGGCAATAAATTGCCATGTCCGCACTGTGAGATGCCTAAGACAGCGCTACAGGGAGACAGGAAGGACAGCTGATCATCCTCGCAGTGGAAGACCACATGTAACAACACCTGCACAGGATCGGTACATCCGAATATCATACCTGCGTGACAGGTAAAGGATGGCCACAACAACTGCCCGAGTCACACCAGGAACACACAATCCCTCCATCAGTGCTCAGACTGTCCGCAATAGGCTGAGAGAGGCTGGACTGAGGGCTTGTAGGCCTGTTGTAAGGCAGGTCCTTACCAGACATCACCAGCAACAACGCCGCCTATGGGCACAAACCCACCTTCGCTGGACCAGACAGGAGTGGCAAAAAGTGCTCTTCACTGATGAGTCACGGTTTTGTCTCACCAGGGGTGATGGACGGATTCGTGTTTATCGTCGAAGGAATTGAGCACGTCTGGGACCTGTTTGATCGCAGGGTGAGGGCTAGGGCCATTCCCCCCAGAAATGTCCAGAAACTTGCAGGTGCCTTGGTGGAAGAGTGGGGTAACATCTCACAGCAAGAACTGACAAATCTGGTCCAGTCCATGAGGAGGAGATGCACTGCAGTACTTCAAGCAGCTGGTGGCCACACCAGATACTGACTGGTACTGTTGATTTTGAGCCTCCCTTCATTCAGGGACACATTGTGAAACATTTTTAGTTTATGTCTTATGGTGTTGACTCTTTTAGTGTATATACAAATATTTACACATTAAGTTTACTGAAAGTAAAAACAGTTGAAAGTCAGAGGACGTTTCTTTTTTTGCTGAGTACACTCTTTGGGGTGCGAGCAACTGTTGCTGAGGGTGGCAGAATCCATCAAGGAAGAAAAATGAAAAACATTATTTGTACAAAATCTTAATTTATTTATCCATTCCTAAATAATTAAATGGGCAGGCTATTTCGTATCAGTGCAATTGTGGTGTTATGGGTCTACAGCTTGTTGAGCAAAAGCCATTCGTTTTAAATAAATGATCGCCGCGCTCACGGCTTAGCGAGGGGACGTTGGGCTATAGTGGGCCGCGGGGCGATCCGTAGGGTGGGCGTTTCTCACCTAGTGCACAGGTGAGGAACTGCCCACATTCGTGATTGTCCCGTGGCTAATGCTGCAGCTGCTGTGGCCCTTGTCATTTTAAAAGAAGCGCGAGTCGGTTGTGGGGGAAAAAAGGGAGATCAAAAAATCAGAGATCGAGAGAGGAAAAGAAAGGAAAAAAAAGGACGGCGGTTTCAGTGAGCGAGGAAGCAGGCGGTGCAGGAGAGACAGACACGCGGTGTGTGCATGTGGTGAGCGCGCGATCAAGCGCTCGAGGGCAGCTGCGAGGAAGCTGGGTGTTAGGCCGTCACCCAGGTATTTGAATTGACGTTGCTCCCGCTGAGCGAACAGGTAGCGGGAGTGACTAGGTGAAAGCGACGAGCCGCAGAAGGCCACGGAAAGGCAGCGGTAGTCGGGAGGCTTGGTGGTGGAGTCCCCAACGTGGGCGACCTGGCCGTTGGTGGACATCAAGTCTCGGGGACTGGGATGAGTGCCAGACCGGAGCCAGGGATCGGGAGGTCTCCAGTCTCGTGTGTGTGAGAGAAGAGGGCAGCTGCAGAGAGTGTCTCGCCTGCTGCAAAGCCCAATTGGGAGGAGCAGGTGAGATGCTAACATAGAAGAGTGCCGGACTTGTTGGTTTTTTTTAAAGGCTGCTTCCTAAAGAAGATTTTACCTCTGGTTTTAAAGGATTGTGTACTTGGAGACACTGCACTATTTATTTGTGGACACTTCTGTTTTGTTGACTGTTTTTTAATAAAAGCACTGTTGCACTTTTTGCACCACCCCTTGCTCAATTGTTTATTTGCCTTCACTGACTAGCTCACTCGGTTTCATTATCGACAGTGTTGGGTTCAATGGTTCCCAAAATCAGATGGGAGTGTGGAGCCAGAACCCGCATCGTCACAGCAATACGCTGTTTGTTAAAACGTATGACTCCCGCTCTTACGTGCAAGTCTGCGTGGATATTATGAACTATCGTATCTGTTCAAGTTCTATTTAAATTTTAAATAGAAGGAACTTTTATTTAGTTGACAGAAATATCTTTGGTAGGAATGTAAGTTAAATGTAGGCATCACTGCATAAATTTTTCTTCACCATACAAATGTAAAGAATAAATTCGCCTTACATTGCAACCAAAGATATTTATGTCGATTAAATCAGGAGTGTCAAACTCAATTGCACAGGGGGACAAAATCCAAAACACACTTTAGGTCGCGGGCCGAACAGGATAAACATTTGTTGAACACACTAAAACTAAACTTTTAAAACATTAAAACTTTTAAAACTTAACTTTTTTGAACATAAATATGAATAAAAACAGACAGGAATATTATTCCGGAATAAATCAACTCAAACCTTAAATAACTTTTAATATTTTGCTCTCCATAAAAATATATCTTGTCTAAATTATACAAGTTAGAAATAAAGTAAACTTTAAAAGAACAAACATTCAAATTTCTTTACTCTTATGTAATTTTATATAAAAATTAAACTTAAATTTTAAATATCCCAAAAGATTTTGCTCTCCATAAAAATATATCCTGTCAAAATTATACAAATTCAAATATGAACATGCTGCATAACAAAATCCGGAAATATAAATAAAATGTGTTCTTTTCAGCAATAACAAATCAAATCATTCAGTTGTCCTTGCTCTTATGTCATTTTATCAGAGCTGGATGCCTGGCATCTTTTTTTGGCAACAAGTTCGTTTATGTTTGGTGTGAGGTTCTGTGTTGTGGAGACTCTCAGGATGGACTGCAGGTGCTCATCAGTGAGGCGACTCCTGTGTGCTGTTTTCACTGAGAAGAGCTTCTCACACAGATATGTGCTACCAAACATGCACAAGGTTCGAGCCGCATGTAGACGGAGCTGGAGCATTTCTGCGGGAATGGAGTGAATAAACTGTGCGGGCCCTGCAGTATCGTACTTTGCCTTCAGTGTGCGATTACACTGCAGCTCAATCACCTCCATCTGAATCTGCACAGGTGCAGTTTCCACATCGACGGCAAATGGGTTGCGAAACAACTCAAAATTCTTTTTTTGTACTTCAAAGTCACCAAAGCGCCGTGCGAACTCAGTGCGCAGTGCGCTCAGTTTATCAGCAAAGTGCGTATTTGGGAACACCGTTGTGCCGACTTTGTTCAACATTACTTGGCAACAGGGAAAGTGGGGCAAGTTGCACTGGTGCATTTGTGTCTCCCATAAAAGCAGCTTCACTTGAAATCACTTTGTGATTTTGCACGGGTAAAAACGTCTGCTGAAGTGTCAGATTTTTCTTTAACTCTTCTGCTTTCTGTATCTTGTGCATTGCATTCAGGTCTTTCAGGTTATCCTGATGTTTTGTCTCATAGTGCTGTCTTAGATAAAATTCTGTAATTACAGCCACATTAGCTCCACAAATGAGACACACAGGTTTACCAGCAATGTCAGTAAACATATACTCAGCCTCCCATCAGTTTTTAAAGGTTCTATTTTCAGAATCAACTTTTCTCTTCGGCATTGTGTGGGCTAGCTTCGCAATAACTTGCAGCATCATAAGCTAGACTTGATTAACGTGGTAAATGTTCGGCAAGGCAGCTGAAGCGCTGCATTATGGGATCTGTAGTTTATTGTATTACCAGCGCTTCATATCCCCGGGCCTTTAATAACAATAATACAGTATATAAAATGATCTCGCGGGCCAAATATAATTACACGCCGGGCCAGATGTGGCCCGCGGGCCTTGAGTTTGACACATATGGACTAAATAAAACTTGAAAAGATATATTTTTTCGAATGTGATCACGCAATTCAGATCGAGTTGACGCGCACTACAGTACATCAAGCCCGCGTGGTATTGTGGTTTTGCCTGCTTGCCTCAATAAGTTACCCTCCCCTCGCTCTTACTTTTTTACCATTCATCTAATGAATACACGGAGTATGGCTTTACCAAAACAATTATTGATGGCGAATAAAGTATCCATTATTCATAAAGCTTCAATTGGTGATCTGTCTTTCTGCGTTAACGCATATTTTTTCATACGTCTCAAACCAAGGGGATGCGAAGGTAAAATGAATCGGGAAGCGCGCATACATACTCAGTGCACCCCCTCTCGGGAATCAAACCTTGGACGCAAAGCCTCAACCATTGCGCCACGATGTGTGTTTTATCTTTTTGAGTGTATGTAGATCGGGGTATATATATATACATATATATATATATATCCGCGATTCGCAGCGGAGAAGTAGTGTGTTAAAGAAGTTATGAAAAAAAAAAAGGGAACATTTTAAAAATAACGTAACATGAGTGCCAATATACAGTAATTGTTTTGTGAGTGTTAGGAGTGTTGCTGTCATCAAGGATTTGATTATCATTATTTCTTTCAATCAGGTTCGTATTTGTAGGATGTGTTATGTTCAAGTTACATTCCGTGTTTGTCAATCGTTGTAAAGATAACAAGTTTCATTCATCGATTTGTTTCTTACTGCATCAATAAACAGCTCGTCTTCCTCTTTATCTGAGACGTGACACACTGCATGCACGGGTTTTTTTTTACACTGTCTTCCTTTAGCGGGACATTGACTTTTTCCACCGTGTGCTTTGTTTTCGCAGTAGCTGCACTTATGAATATGCTTGTATGTATCACACGCTTCATATTTTTTTGCTGCCTTCTCAATTGTGTAATTCGGTTTTTGTTCAGCACTCTTTGGAACTGTTGCTTTTTGTCTGTGCACTGCGTCATTTCACGTGAGCTGTTTGGTTTACATGCATCGAAGGTTTCCAGCTGTGCTGGTGCCATCTCGTGCGATGTCCACGACTGTATTTAATGTTAGCTAAGACCCGGCACTTAAAAGTTTCTCTCACAGTTTCGCTGAGTTTGTGCCAAACACCACCCTGACCATCTCATCTTCCTCTGCATAAGCACAGTCCTTCACCCGTGAATATTTAGCGGCAGTGTTTCTATTGGATTGCCGCTGACGGATGGCCTTATATGGGCAGGCACTAAATTACGTGGGAGGCGTAACTCCTCCTCCCACGGGCATCGAGCAGAAGTCTATTATAGTATATGGACGAAAAAATAGGTTCCAGTTATGACCATTACGTGTAGAATTTCGAAATGAAAACTGCCCAACTTTTGTAAGTAAGCTGTAAGGAATGAGCCTGCCAAATTTCAGGCTTCTACCTACACGGGAAGTTGGAGAATTAGTGATGAGTCAATCAGTGAGTGAGTGAGTAAGTGAGTGAGTCAGCGAGGGCTTATATATATATATATATATATATATATATATATATATATATATATATATTAGACAACAGACACTAGAAGCTGCTGATAAACCCTTCTCTTCGTTGCCAGTCTGTAGCAGCGAAAAAGTAAAAGCAATAAGAGTTTTAAAAGACATCAGTGAATTGGATCATGAGTTTGTGTAACGTTAATGAAAATGGCCAGGAGGTGTCACTAGAGAGGTGAGTGTCAAATGCTTCAAAGCTTCGATATGATTTCCGACACAATTGCTTCAAACATTTTGATGCTTTGTGAGGCTTCACTCCACCCATCACTACTTTCTGAGAGCTTAAAATACAGCACGGGTGGGCACATTCAGTCCTGGAGAGCTGCAGTGGTTGCAGGTTTTTGTTCTAACCCAGTTGCTTAATTCAAAACCAATCCTTGTCAATTATTTAATTTCATGGCTTGCTAGTGCTTTAACTCTGCCATGTCAAGTCATTCTCATATCCTAGATTTTGTTTCCTTTCGAAGGATATCATCCAAATGATTTGAAGTCTAACACAGATAAATTATTCTCAGTGCTTCACTTTTTTTCTATCCACTTTCCTTCCAAGTATTTAATTAAACTCAATAGTGCATGATAAATACACACAGGTGTAAACGGATACAAGCTAAATGGAGAAATACTAGTTTCTTTTGCCAATTGCATCTTCTTGCTAATAAGAAGCAATTAAAAAACAGTAATACAGCTGTTTAAGACTAAAATAAGCAATAAGTGTTCAAAATCTTAACGAGTGAGACAACTAAAGTGAAGCAGAAGTGTTACTTGAGCAATAAATGCTTCATAGTATGCAATTGGGTTGGAACAAAAACCCTGCAGCCACTGCAGACCTCCGGGACTGAATCTGCCCACCCCTGATATACAGGATTGTGGGGGATTTGGAGAAACAGGAGAATAACCAGCCTACCCTAAAGGGGAAACTTTGAGACATAAATGCAACCCTGCACACCACATCAATAAGCCACCAGTTGATGACTGTGTCACATACACTGACCTCCCCACGTTGCCCACCCCCGCACCCGACCTCCATCCCCCCCACACACTCCCTCCCCCGTTCCAGCCAGACAGGCCAGATGTTTTTTCGTGACTTATTGAGGAGCAGAAGTGCAACCAAGAGCACTGCCATGTTTCATCAGTACAAATCTGCACACCGGCATTAGACATTGCATACAAGGGCTATGCTTTCATTGCGGTGGCACTAACATGTAACAATCAAAGGGTATCAGGGAGTCAGTGGGCTGAGAGAGGGATATGAAACAGAAACAGTTCCCCTTTCCCTTGCTTAAATAACAAGCAGCACAGATTGAGAGACACTAAAAGAAAGAAAGAAAGAAAGAAAGAAAGAAAGAAAGAAAGAAAGAAAGAATGTGTATAATTTGGAGAGTCATTGTTTTGTTCATCTGACATGAATGAACTTAGCCCACAATGGCATCTTTTTAATCCTAACTCTTGCCTGACATCTGCTGGAATGCAGGAAGAACTACAAGTTGTTAGCTGATGAGAGACACTTGGGTCTGCAGACAATCATTCAGACACAGACACAGCTCATTTTGTGAGATTAGCTCATTGAAATTCTTTCCCCAAATGCTAAAAGAGCCTAAGTCTATTGTTTGTCTGTTTTTACAGCAGTAAAGGAAGTAGTACAGCGATTCTGGAGACATTGCAATGCCAGATTGATGCGCAGAGTGGATGAAGCAAGCCCCCTTTTCCATCTTCTTGTTCAAAAACTCAATTTTATTCTTGGTCTGCAGCTAAGGTGGTCACGAGTCCTGATAGGCTTAACAGAAAGCCCAGGTGTTGCCACAGAAGCAACAACTTTTGGACTTGAGTTATAAGTGAATGTAACTTGAATTCAGCACCAGCTCGTTACAAGAGCTGAAAAGCATTGCAAGTGACAAGAAGTGTTACAGCTAGTTCATCACTTAGAAACTGATCTATACAGTAAAGTTATGTTAGGAACATACTTTTCACATTCAATACAAGTGGTTTCAACACATAGAAGGTATTGAACTTCGAGTAACACTCCATTTCAGTTTCTCGCAATGATTTTCAAAGGGGAGAACACCTCTCTGTACATTAGTTTTCTTCCATTCTTCATCAATCCTGTGTAAATGCTGAAAGTATCTGATCATAAATCATGACTAGATGGGTTCCAAACACTTTTGCTCAATGACTTGCTCCCTATTGAGTACTATCTTTATGTTTTGGAATGTCCAAGATAACACAGGCATGATCATCTGCTGATTAGCTCACAAGCTTTGGTTTGCCAACATACGGTACATCACTTAAGGTAGACCTCTTATATCATTAAAAGATGCTGAGAAATTAGTTCACGCGTTTGTTTTGAGTCGACTAGATTACTGTAACGCACTCCTCTCAGGACTACCCAAAAAGACATAAATCGTTTGCAACTAGTGCAGAATGCAGCTGCTAGAATCCTAACTAGAAAAAGAAAATCTGAGCACATCTCTTCAGTTTTGATGTCACTACATTGGTTACCTCAATCCTTGGTTCATTCAGGATTGACTTTAAAATTCTACTTGTGGTTTATAAAGCCTTAAATAATCTTGCCCCATCTTATATATCGGAATGTCTGACACCTTATATTCAAAATCGTAAACTCAGAACCTCAAATGAGTATCTCCTTAGAATTCCAAGAACAAAACTTAAAAGTGGTGATGTGGCCTTCTGCTGTTATGCACCTTAAACCTGGAATAGCCTGCCAATAGGAATTCGCCAGGCTAATACAGTGGATCACTTTAAAAAACTGCTAAAAACACATTACTTTAACATGGTCTTCACATAACTTCACTGTACTTAAAATCCTAATACTCTGTATATCCAACTCATTATAATAACTATTCATGGTGGCTGTAACATCTGTACTAACCCCTACTCTCTCTTCTGTTTCCTTTTCCGGTGTCTTTTGGTGGTGGCGCATCTACTTAAAGCACCGTGATGTTCCAACAATAATGGATGGATTAAAAGCCAGAAGTCTGTATGACTATCAACATCAAGTGACTCCGTGAGAACCCTAACTAAAAAGAGGACTATTTCATTTATGTTAGGTAGAAAAACCAGAGGGGACTGGGTGGTCCCGTGGCCTGGAACCCCTGCAGATTTTATTTTTTTCTCCAGCCGTTTGGAGTTTTTTTTTTTTTTTCTGTCCATCCTGTCCATCGGACCTTACTCCTTTTCTATGTTAACTAATGTTGTCTTATTTTAATTTCTTATTTTGTCTTTTATTTTTCTTTTCTTCATTATGTAAAGCACTTTGAGCTACTTTTCTGTATGAAAATGTGCTATATAAATAAATGTTGTTGTTGTTGTTGTTGCCAAATGCCAGACTTCCTATTGGCTGAGGGTATTAATGCATGATACATATTATTGACATATGCCTGGACCTTCATAAGATGGTATTGTCCATGCCATTGTCATAAGTATCTGCTGCAAAACAATGAGGAGATGTGTCCCTAATACTATTGGTTTGAAGACTTTCTCCCAGTGCACTGTTCTCTGTCCTCTTTGCACTTCCCAAGGAAGCTCTGGTAAGTATGCATCTTAGCCTCTTCTAACTGATTCTCAAATCCTGGCTTTGCAAATGTCAGGCTTCCTATTGGCTTAGGGCATTATCTCATTATCTATTGTCTTAAACATTTAGCTGAATCCCAAAGACTTTTGATTCAATGCGTTGCTCCCTATTGAGTACTATCTTTATGTTTTGAACTGTTAAGGGAAGCAATGGCAGCTGTACATCTTAACCTCTTCTGACTGGTTCTAAAACCCTGGCTTTCCAAATGTCAGGCTTCCTATAGGCTGAAGGCATTATCTCATTGTCTTTACACAGCAAAATCAGCAGTGTTTATTGTTCAGAGTTACATGAAATGTAGTGTTTAATGAACTCTAAGCATAGTTTGATTTTACACTGTCAGTGTCAAGGTTATAAAAGAGTTGTAGTTTTAAGATACAATCTCTACACAAAAGTTAAATTAGCAACGCCGCCATTTTCGTTGGTTCGTTAAGGACAGAATAAAAACTTGCAACTGAGCCATTTTAAACTTAATTTTGAGAACATATGGCTAGTACAAGAGATAATGTAAGTGTTTGTAATTTACATCTACACGTATGTAGTAAGCTATTGTTTGTTAGTTGAACAAATTAGCTTCACAAATTATTTTAATGAATTGCCTTTGATAAGAGCAGAAGCAATGCGACAAAATATTAAATAACATTGATTTTACATGTTTAAAATTAATGTTATTAATTTTTTTACCGTCCAACTGTTTGGTGGATTGAAAGCAAAACACATGTAAGTTATCAAAGCATTAGATATGTATATATTCATCATTCATAAAATGTTCTTTACAGCTATTGTTCGTAGCCGATATGCTACTATTTCTATTTATAAACAGAGAGTGAGGTGCATCAGAAAACTTCTTCTATGTGTTGAAACTACTTGTATTACATATGAAATGTAGGTTCCTAACAGAAATTTACTGTGTAGATCAGTTTCCACGTAATAAACCAGCCGTAACAATTCTTATCATTTGCAGTACCCCGTCAAAATACTGATGTAAAAACAGTTCTAAATGATGAAGTTTGGATGGTTCCCTAAGTGTTACTCAGGATACACTTCAACATCTCAAATTCACCTGTTTTACCCCTTGAAACAAATGGGGTGAACTGAAGTTGAGCATTACGTAATATTCCTTAACTTCTATATGTTGAAACCACTTGTATCACTTGTGAAAAGTAGGCTCTAGGAAGAGTCCTGGTGGTTTCAAACTTCTTCCACTTACGGATGATGGAGGCCACTGTGCTCATTGGGACCTTCAAGGCAGCAGAAATTTTTCTGAAACCTTCCCCAGATTTGTGCCTCGAGACAATCTTGTCTCGGAGGTCTACAGACAATTCTTTTGACTTCATGCTTGGTGTGTGCTCTGACATGAACTGTCAACTGTGGGACCTTATATAGACAGGTGTGTGCCTTTCTAAATCATGTCCAATCAACTGAATTTACCACAGGTGGACTCCAATTAAGCTGCAGAAACATCTCAAGGATGATCAGGGGAAACGGTATGCACCTGAGCTCAATTTTGAGCTTCATGGCAAAGGCTGTGAATACTTATGTACATGTGCTTTCTCAATTTTTTTAATAAATTTGCAAACATCGCAAGTAAACCTTTTTCACGTTGTCATTAAGGGGTGTTGTGTGTAGAATTCTGTGGAAAAAATGAATTTAATCCATTTTGGAATAAGGCTGTAACATAAGAAAATGTGGAAAAAGTGATGCACTGTGAGTACTTTCCGGATGCACTGTATATCTGGTTTTTGGATGACCCCATGTCTGCTTTCGGGTTGCACAGTGGCGCAGTGGGTAGCACTGCTGTCTCACAGTTAGGAGACCCGGATTCGCTTCCCGGGTCCTCCCTGCATGGACTTTGCAAATTCTCCCCGTGTCTGAGTGGGTTTCCTCCGGGTGCTCCCACAGTCCCTCCCACAGTCCAAAATCATGCAGGTTAGGTGCATTGGCGATCCTAAATGTGTGTGTGTGTCCTGCGGTGTGCTGGTGCCCTGCCATGGGGCTTGTTCCCTGCCTTGCTCCCTGTGTTGGCTTGGACTGGCTCCAGCAGACCCCCATGACCCTGTAGTTAGGATATAGCGGGTTGGATAATGGATGGATGGATGTCTGATTTCATTCCAGATGAAGTAATGCCTGGTTTTTGGATGATGCCATGTCCGCTTTCATTCCGGATGACCCTATGTCTGCTTTCATACTGGATGACACCATGCCTGGCTTTTGGATTACCCCATGTCTGATTTCATTCTGGATGACCCCATGCCTGGTGTTTGGAAGACCCCATGCCTGCTTTCATTCTGAATGACCCCATGCTTGGTTTTTGGATGATCCCAGAAAGTTTCTAAATCCCAAAAAGTTTTTAAGTCCTTAAAATTTTCTAAGTCCCAGAAAGTTTCTAAATCCCAGAAAAGTCCAGACAGAAAACCAGGCATAGGGAGGCCCGGGAAGCTTCTCGCCAATTCCACCCCCACGAAAGGTGGCCAAGCTAATATTATGCAGGAACATGTCAGCTGAAGTCAGACTTCCAGGAAGGTACCTGGGTGCCTGGCTGATTTGACAGACCAAGGTGAGCCAAAGGCCTGCTGCCAGGTGCTGCTGTCAGTCCCTTAGAAGAACAATTTAGACACAGGGTCATGTAAATACTGTAGTTTCGCGGATGACCCCATGTCTGCTTTCATTCTGGATGACCCATGCCTGTTTATTGGATAACCCCATGTCTGCTTTCATTCTGGATGACCCCATGCCTGCTTTTGGATAACCCCATGCCCGCTTTCATTCTGGATGACCCCATGCCTGTTTTTTGGATGACCCCATGCCAGCTTTCATTCTGGATGACCCCATGCCCGCTTTCATTCTGGATGAACCCATGCCTGGTTTTTGGATGAAACAAAAGTCCCAGAAAGTGAAGTCCCTGAAATTTTCTAAGTCCCAGAAAGTTTCAAAGTCCCAGAAATATTCTAAGTGCCAAAAATCTTCTAAGTCCCTGATAATTTCTATGTCCCTGATAATTTCTAAGTCCCAGAAAAATTCTAAGTCCATAAAAGTTTTTAAGATCCCAGAAATTTTCTAAGTCCAGACATAAAACAAGGCATCGGGAGGCCCAGGAAGCTTCTCGCTAGTTCCACCCCGCCGAAAGGTGGCCAAGCTAGAATTATGCAGGAACATGTCAGCTGAGGTCAGACTTCCAGGAAGGTACCTGAGTGCCCGGCCGATTTGGTCTCGGTCCCTTAGAAGAACGATTTAGACACAGGGTCATGTAAATGGTTTTACTAATGACCCTATGTCTGCTTTCACTTTTGATGACCCCATGTCTGGTTTTTGGATGACCCCATACCTGCTTTCATTCCGGATGACCGTGCCTGGTTTTGGATGACCCCATGCCTGGTTTCCTTACGGATGACCCAATGCCTGGTTTTGGATGATGCAAAAGCCCCAAAAAGTTTGTAAGTCCCAGAAATATTCTAAGTCCCTGTAACAAAAGGCACTATATAGGCACCTGACTCGACACAGACGGACACGGATGCACGTATAAAAATAAACAAACTTTTATTTTCTTTACCTGTGGGGCATATCTTCCCCGTGAACCCCACAGGCAATACACAGTCCCAAAGCACAACAAGACCCACAACAGTTTTCTCTTTTTACCACCACTCTTCCTCAAGCTTAGTCCACCTCCTCCCGACTCTGGCCTCCAAGTGGTGGTGGCTGGCCCCTTTTATAGCCCACCCGGAAGTGTTCCAGGTGCTTGACCACCTGGTCCCAATTGCCCTTCGAGGTGGGGCTGAAGACTCATCCACCCGGGCTGTTGATTCCACGCAGCACCCCCTAGCAACCACCCCAGCGCCCAACCAGGCTGTGGAGGACTCCATCTCTCATGGACCCATGCGGGAAGTTGAGGAATCACCATTGGCCAGGGAGGCTGCCACCAAGCATCCCAGGGGAGGTATTGAGCTTCCCAAGGTTGCTTCGCCAGAACATATGCAGCAGGGGCGTCCCGGCTGGGCATGGGCCCTAGCCGCCCATCACATCCAAAAAGTTTCTAAGTCCCAAAAATTGTCTAAGTCCCAGAAAGCTTCTAAGTTCCTGAAATTTTCTGTTCCACAAAGTTTCTAAGTCCCATTTTTGCTCAACAGCAGAAATGGGTTCGTTTACCTCTGGGTTCTGGCTGTTTACAGTAAATGCGGACATTAATGCTTAAAACAGGACAGCATCTGACAGTAGTGCAAAACAAAATAGCCCTATACACAGTAGTCTCATCCTGCTGATGAAACGAAACAGCCACAAACCAATCTTTGAGTTCGATTTAAAGCAGGCATGACTGGCTTCAAAATAAAACTGAACGCTTCATCCCCGGTGTTTTGTTGGCCATTTTAGACTCTGTGAAAGAGCAATAGACACTTGCGTTTCAAATCTCACAGAACTTATCCCTTAAACACTTCTAGGAAGGTTCTGTTTCTGTAATCGACTTCACAGTTAAAACTAATCCTTTAATCGAGACGAGACATGTTACTTAACAGGAAGTTTGGGTTTGTTTAGCTCTGGGTTCTGGCTATTTAGAGTAAACACGGACATTAATGCTTAAACCAGGGCAGCATGTGACGAGAGTTCAAAACAAAATAGCCCTATATAGTGTCATCCTTCTGGTGAACCGAAACAGACAAATTCCTATCTTTGGGTTCGATTAAAGCAGGTATGATTGGCTTCAAAATAAAACCAAATGCGCCATCCCTGGCATTTTGTGGGCAGTTCTAGACTCTGCAACAGAGCAATAGGCACTCTCGTTTCAAGTATCACAGCACTTATCCCTTAAACACTACTAGGAAGACTCCACTTCTGTAATTGACTTCACAATTAAAAGTAAGCCTTTACTCAAGAGGAGACGTGTTGCTCAACAGCAGGAATGGGTTAATTTTTCTCCGGGTTCTGCCTGGTTAGAGTAAACGGCAGCATTAAAACATTAATGCTTTAAACAGGACGGCATGTGATGCGAGTGCAATACAAAATAGCCCTATATAGTCTCATCCTGCAGGTAAACTGAAACAGCCACAAACCTATCTTTGAACCCGATTTAAAGCAGGCATGACTGGCTTCAAAATAAAAACCAAACGCATCGTCCCCAGTGTTTTGTAGGTCATTCTAGACTCCGCAAAAGAGCAATAGACACTCGCATTTCAACTTTATCAGCTCTCATCCCTTAAACACTTCTAAGACGGTTCTGCTTATGTAATCAACTTCACGGTTAAAACTAAGCCTTTAATCGAGAGGAGACTTGTTGCTCAACAACAGAAATAGGTTTGTTAACTTTGGGTTGAGGCTGTTTCGAGTAACCGTGGACAGTAATGCTTAAAACAGGACGGCATGTGATGGGAGAGCAAAACAAATAGCCTTATATAGTCTCATCCTGCTGGTGAACCGAAACAGCCACAAACCTATCTTTGGGTTCGATTTAAAGCAGGCATGATTGGCTTCAAAATAAAACCAAACGTGTCATGCCTGGTGTTTCGTGGGCCTTTCTAGACTCCGCAAAGAGCAATGTCCTTCTGGGTCTTCTTCCATTGACAAAAAGCAAAGGATGGTGTGATCGGACACTGTTGGACCTTTACCTTGGAGTTCATTTTGTATGTCTTTGAAAGTTGTCTTTAGCTTATTTTTACTATTCTAACTGTCCTTCTCCCCATTCTGGGGTCCATTTTACTCTTGCAGCTGTGTCCAGGGAGGATGGCTACAGTTTCATGGACCTTTAACTACCTAATAATATTTGCAATCAATGTCCAGGAAACTCAAACTGCTTGGAAATAGTCTTATAGCCTTTGACTTCATTTGTTTATAATTTATGTTAAGACAACTCTTTCCTTTGCTTTCCCTGGTTCATGTTCAGTGTGGGACACACAATGATAACAAACAGTACAGTGACTACTTTTCTGCATTTAAATGACTGGCTGCACAATTGGAGACGTGTGATAGTAAAGTATACATCCAGTTTGAAAAATCTCTATTTATTTATTATCTTTTTTAGGAGTATTGATAAAAGTGTCCAGGTCATTTTAGAAAATCTTTGTAGAATAAGCAATACTTGATCTCTTTTCACACTTGCTTTGCCTTACTTGATGAAGGCATGCAGGTATTTCTGGGACAATTGCTTTTCATGGAATCACTTTTCAGGAGGCATACACCACTTTTTAATTGAGCTGTAAGGGTACCAACAAATTTGTCCATGTCAGCATGGAGATGTGGAGTTTAATTTTATGCTGTTTCAAGTTTGTTGCACACAAATACATTTTTGATATTTGAATCTTTACTGGTGGTCCTAGCCCTCTTAGAGTCACTCCCAGAAGGTTAAAAATTAGAACTTTTAAACATACAGTAAGCATTTGGGGTATCATTTTAGACTATTTTAAGGTCAGTGATTATGAATATGATATTATTTCTGATTTCTATCAGTTATGAGGAATCTAGTTTTCTATTATTCTATAATTACTAATTTCTATTACAATTGAGAACATTTAAATTGAACTACACATTTTGATAATTCAAATATTTGATGCAACTATTTTTGTTCATTATGTATGTCTGTCTCATGAAGCCAATCATTGCATTTCATATGAATACCCCGAATTAGGATGGTTTACAATAATGCAGGCTTTGTCAGTTTATTCTACAACAAATGTTTTCCTTGTACAGTAATTGGAGGCAATTTGGCTGATCATAACATTCATCCAAAGTGTTGCAGTAATTTATACATTTACATATAACAATAAATACAACTTGCTTAAAATACTGCATAAAATAAGGGGATACATTTAACAGAAGATAAAAAATGAATATTTTTGATCTGAAAACAGTCAACACAATAGAAACATATGAGTGAATAATACATTTGTCAGAGAACACAAGGCTAGGCACCAGAGGTATTTTATAGAAAATGCAATTCACCACATGATGGGGCTAAAACATCACACTTTAATATCTGACATTTTGCAGAAAGGAAAGATACATTTACACTGTTCAAAATTGCAAGTATTTTACTGAAATAATGTAACTGTTTTTGCAATTATATTTTTAAAAATGAGCTAACATAAAGAAAATAGGAAATTTACTACTGAATAGTGGGTTAAATATTGACATGAAAGAAAAAATATATGGTACTGTATGTACAATACATAAAATACGCTACATGTATTTCCATGCATATATCCATTTTTGTAAGCATTTGTTCCAGCTCAGGGTCAAACAAGACAGGTATGATATCTGCTTGGAAAGCCAGCCAATCTTGGGATCCACACAACCCTGTCCACACAACAGGGAAATTTAAAATTTAGAGTTTCTTCTTATTGCATATTGCAATGCAGCATAATAAAAACAAAAAAACACACTCAGTCACAAGAGATTGCTTTTGCATAAATGAGTTTACTAGGAAACAAACATATTTGTGTGTACCCTCTTTAATTTAAGGTGCCATGTATATGTTAATGGACACTTCTGAGGACACCTCTCTTGTTGTGTGCAGTGCACGTGCCTATTGGGAGTAGGGCCTGAACATCATTGAGGTGTACAAGTAGACTCGGTTAGATGAAGAGCAGATGCGGCCTGGCGGAATTGATTAGATCTTCTCTCAGCTTCTGGTTTACGTGCTGCTGTCAGACGTTCTCCAGGGTTTCTAGACAACTAGGTGAATAAAGAATCTGTTTGAAAAGTTCTGTTTTCACTGTCTTCGTGTCTATTTACTTTCCATTTGCATTTATTTATTAAGCTGATATTTTGTACGCATTTTGATTTTTAAGACACAAGTGTATTAAAACAAATACCAGGGTAATAACCATAAAAGGGATTATTAAAATGAATGCTCAATTACGCATAAGTACAAGTTAGCAAAGTATTTCACATAATAAGCATTATAAAATTAGAGGATATAAATTTAAAAAGGAAAAGTGAGCTTTCAAAAAAGAGTTACAAGAAAATACACCAGCAGTCCTGTTTGGTTAACTCAGAAAAATGGCAAATCACAGACAATTCACAATATAGGTGTCAGACTAGCTAGTTCTCCTGTCCTTGTAAATTTAAAATGAGTCGTAAATGTCTGGCTTATATACATATTATGTGATAATATTATGGAAGTGTGCTTAACCTTCTAATTTAAAAGCAGTGAGTGGAGAGAGGCTAAGAGGGATAAAACACATATTGTAAGTTTGATAGAAGGCTATATTTAAGGCAGGTTACTGCATTCTGGTACAGCTAAAGTGTTACAAAGGTGCAGTCTATGATTCCTTACTGCAGGGGACTGAGATGGTCTAGGAAATGTTTGACCATTGATTAGACAAGAAGGCCCGAGGAAGTGGTCAGCCTTGGTGCAGTTCTCAGAGTCGAAGTTGTAGGGAGCAAATCTGCAGGAATTAGTCCATGAGGTGATATTGTACAAACTGTCATCTGAGATTAAATCTGACAGTCTTGGGCCTTCCCCTGTAGTTGTGCCCATGGTGATTGAGAGGTTAGAATGAAGAAGTGGTTTGCCTAAAATAGGGAGCAGCTCAGTCTTATAGAACTGGAATAGCAGGGGGTGTTCAGTCATCCATGTACAGATGTCAGCAAGACAAGCAGTAATATGGCAGAATGTCTGCAAAGTACAGGACAGCTCTAAAAAATGAGTGTTTAAGTCAGAATACACAGCAAATCTTGCTGTTATATAAAGTTATAGTATAAATTTACCATATATAATATTGTGATAACAGAAATATGCATACAAATGCTATCAGAACAGCAATAAAATTTCTCTTAGTTTAGGGTTGCATGCCTGTGGCAAATTGACGCATTCAATGAATAGTATAGTAATTTTGCAATAATGTATTGTAACTGTAAACCAGTGCTAAATAGCTACAGTATTAAATTATTTGATTGTTATGTTGTATAGTGTCTTTCATAGTTAAAACTATAAATACAAATTACAAAATAAACAATATTATAATACAAAGTATAAAACTGATAACTGGGTTTATACCAAGGCATCACATGAAATGTAAAGGAAAGAGTTGTGCCAAGTCCCTGAATCTGAATGTATATATTATTATTAGTAGTAGTAGTAGCAGTAGTAGTAGTAATACTGCATTTAACAGTAGCATGTCTGACCAACATGAATCATGTCATTATGAACACAGATATCTACTGATTGGTCCTTTAGATAGAAAAGAATTATGACCTAAAATGCATCCATCTGTTTCTTGGATTCAATATTTACATTTCAGGCTAATTTATAGTTACTACTGGGTACATGATGGAAGGACCTGTTTGGTGAGTGGGGATTTTTTTTTCACAGGTAATGAAGCCACATGTGCAGCAAAAAAAGTCATCAGTTACAACATATGGGTTTGGGCAGGAAGCAACTAATGTATGGTATTATATGCTATAGGATGATGAGGCTATGAAGAAACATTCCCATGTCTTACACTTGGCCAAGGGTGTTGCTTATAGCAGTAGTAATAGTAGATGCAAGTACCAGGAGGTCACCCAGGGAGATGTGTCTTTTCCAAACTTCCTCAAATGTCTGTCTTCCTTAAACCTCATCCATCTTATTAAGTTATGTGGCAACACTCATTTGGTGGCAGTCATGTGACAGGAGAGTTCTAAGAATTAAAAAGAGTACACCCTCCATAACTGCTTTACAGCAATTTGCTACATAACCCCTTCAGGTGTCAGCAACATTTGGGCTGAAGTGTAAGATCAAAGTCTGGTGGGGTTTTTTTTAGGTGTGCCTAGAGTTGTGGATTGTATTGTTCTTCCCTGCCTTTTTTTCATGGCTCCAAAGTCTGTACTAACCCCTACTTTCTCTGCTGTTCTTTTTCCAGTTTTCTGTGGTGGCAATCTGCACCACCTCCACCTGATCAAGGCACCATGTCATCCCTACATTGATGGGATGAAAGTCTAATTCTTCCATGTGAAGCCTGAAAACCATGAGGACTGATTGAGATCATTGATGTTAGGAAAATTGCCTAGAGGGGGCTGGGTGGTCTGCCTTGTGCCCAATGTTGGCTGGGATTGGCTCCAGCAGACCCCCGTGACCCTGTGTTTGGATTCAGCGGGTTGGAAAATGGATGGATGGGTGGGCTGGGTGGTCGCATGGCCTTGGAACCCTTGCAGATTTTTTTTTCTCCAGCCTTCTGGAGTTTTTTTAAATTGTTTCTGTTCTCCCCAGACCTTACTTTATTCTTTGTTAATTAGTATTTCCTAATTTTATTTTTATATATTTTTTCTTTCTTCATCTCGTAAAGCACTTTGAATACATCATTTGTATGAAAACTTGTAATATAAATAAGTGTTGTTGTTGCCAGTGGCACAGTGTTGCAGTGTTAACAAAGTAGCCCCAAAGATCTGTTTTCCTGGATTTAAACCAGACCTGCTGTAGTCTGAGTGGATTTTGTACATTTTGCATGTGTGCATGTGGATTTTCTTCCAGATAATGTGTTTTTTCATGTACATTTTAGATAAATTGCTGGTTTCAAATAAGCTCTTTTTGGGAGTGAGTTTGTGTGAGTGACCACTGCAATGGGCAGCACCTTGTTCATATCTTAGGCCTGATGTTGCTGGGATAGGCTTCTAGCTGTCTGGGACCCTGAAGTGGATTAACTAGTTTGAAATGTTTTATTTTTGTTATGCTTACTGGTCAATGATTTTTGACTTTCAAACTCTTTGTAAATTTCTTTTTATAAAGCATGCAGTAAAGCTTATTAAATGTTTACCTCTGTTCTGGGCTTCTGTCAAATTTAAGGGTATAACGGGAGTCCCACACAGCTAATGGTCCTTCATGCACTGTCAATAAACACTCCTAACATGTACATCCTTTTTGTATGGCAGAAAACAGCCCTAAAGCAGGATGCTGAGTAGGGGGTACATGTCAAAGGTCCAGCTAGACAGTGCTAGCGTGAAACTAGGAGTCTGGTCCATTGTATATTTTATAATATATATAGAAACATCAAAGAAGCCTTAGGTCCTCATTTATAAAGCTTGCATACAGACAAAAATTGGCTCAAAATGTACGCAGCTTCCCACATGAATGTTGGGATTTTTAAAAGAACACTGTTAGGGGAACGTGCATATATTTAAAGCTTGCATATACAACATTTTGGAGAAACTGGGAAATGATGACACCCTTGATAAAGTAAGCAAAGGCAGCAAAAATGGCTAAATGATGATTTGCATGCATTATTATAATATATAATAACAGCTCAGTTATATAAATTATAATAATTTATATCACCGATCTGTTATTTAAATGTGTGCTAATATGACAAACATATGAAACCACAAAAGTATTGCATATGACCTACAGACTGTATTTCAGTTTCTTTTTAAGACTGCCAATGATGCGGATTTTCACTGAAGAATTTTCTTTTGGCTTTTTGTCAGTTTATAATAGCTACCTGTTGTGACTTGTCAGGGAACTGGCTAACAGGTCAAGAATATTTCAGCCACACTTCATTTCATCATACAAAGCCATTAGCTGACAGAGGAGGCACTATATTCTAGTTTTCATAGGGTATGGGTGTACATACATTAAACATACTTTTGCCAACATAAAAAGGAAATTTGTAGCAACAATAACAACAACAATATTTATTTATATAGCACATTTTCATACAAATAATGTAGCTCAACGTGCTTTACATGATGAAGAAAGAGAAAAAAGACAAAGTAAGAATTTAAAATCAGAGAACACTAATTAACATAGAATGTAGAAACTAAGGTCCGATGGCCAGGGAGGACAGAAAAGACTAAAAAAAAAAACTCCAGACTGCTGGAGAAAAAATAAAATCTGCAGGGGTTCCAGGACATGAGACCACCCTGCCCCTTCTAGGCATTCTACCTAACATAAATGATCAGTCCTCATTGTATTCAGGGTTCTCATGGAAGGACTTGATGATGACAGTCACGTGGACCTCTGGCCTTTAATCCATCAATTTAGGGACATCATGGTGCTTTGATTAGGTGTTGGTGGCGCAGATCGCCACCACAGAAAACCAGACAAAAAAAAACAGAAGAGAGAGTAGGGGTTAGTACGGATTTTGGAGCCACCATGAATGATAATGATAATAAATTGAATGTACAGAGCATCAGGATTAAATTAAAATGAAGTTATGAGAGTCCTGTGGTGGGTTGGCACCCTGCCCAGGATTGGTTCCTGCCTTGTGCCCTGTGTTGGCTGGGATTGGCTCCGGCAGACCCCCGTGACTCTATTCGGATTCAGCGGGTTAGAAAATGGATGGATGGATGAAGTTATGAGAAAGCCATGTTAAAGTAATGTGTTTTAGCAGTTTTTTAAAGTGCTACACTGTATCAGCCTGGCGAATTCCTATTGGCAGGCTATTCCAGATTTTAGGTGCATAACAGCAGAAGGCCGCCTCACCACTTCTTTTAAGTTTAGCTCTTGGAATTCTAAGCAGACACTCATTTGAAGATCTAAGGTTACGATTTGGAATATAAGATGTCAGACACCCTGATGTATAAGATGGAGCCAGATAATTTAAGGCTTTGTAAACCATAAGCAGTATTTTAAAGTCAATTGTGCATGACACAGGTAACCAATGAAGTGACATCAAAACTGGAGAAATGTGCTCGGATTTTCTTTTCCTGGTTAGGATTCTAGCAGCTGCCTTCTTCACTAGTTGCAGTTGATTTATGTCTTTTTTGGGTAGTCCTGAGAGGAGTGCGTTACAGTAATCTAGTTGACTGAAAACAAAAGCGTGAACTAATTTCTCAGCATCTTTCAATGTCTAACTTTTGCTATATTTCTTAAGTGAAAAAATGCTGTCCTAGTGATCTGATTAATATGCAATTTAAAATTCAGGTCACAGTCAACAGTTACCCCTAAATTCTTTACCTCCGTCTTTACTTTTAATCCTAATACATCAAGTTTATTTCTAATAACCTCATTATATCCATTATTGCCAATTACTAAAATTTCAGTTTTTTCTTTATTTAGCTTGAGAAAATTGCTACTCATCCACTCAGAAACACAAGTATGACATTGTGTTAGTGAAACAAAAGAGTCAGGGTCATCAGGTGCTATTGATAAATACAGTTGCGTGTCCAGTGCTCCTAACATAACCTGATCACTATACCATAAGGGCATTTAGTAAATGAAGCTGCTTTTGTTAACTGTAAGCTGTTACATCCATTAACGCATAAGTCATATTTGATGCCAAGATGAGGCTGACAAACATCATGCCTCCATGGCCTCAGTCAACCCATGATTCATTATTTTGAGGCAAACCAACTTTGGCAGATCTCAGTTTTTCATTTTTTCTGTACTACTTGTTGTATCAGCAATTGTGTCACTACATATGTCAGGTAATAGTGGCTACCCACTCAGACGCTGGCACAATACGCCTTTCCTGGACCCCAAGACAACAGAGGAGGAGAGGTGCTATAATGCTGCACATGGTCTTACATGCTCAGTTCTGGAGCACATCCAGATGTTCTAGAATGAAGGTGGCAGTGTCTCAACATGTCAGGAGAAAGGCTGCTCTAGCAGCTATTAAACATCTGCAGCATCGTGATTGTATATTTATAAGGCTGATTGGCATTGACGCATGTTCATGAATGCACATTTACAAAGTGTCTGTTTTTTTGGTGTGCACATATTTTCACATTCAAATCCATGCAAAGATTTATAAATGACACCCCTGGTGTTTGGAGGCTTTGTTACTTTTTGTATCCAGTAACCCAAAAAATAATCCATTACTACCATTCATAAGTTCACCATTAGCCAAAGATACAACTAGAATCTGAGAGGCACGGAACAAGAATACTCTGGTATCATGTTAATATGTTCAGTTTGAAAGACATATTTTAGGAGAGGACCATTGTTAGATGTGCTTGATCTAATTGTCTGGAATCCTATGTCCATCTCACATAGGGAATAGCAGATGGATGTGTTTTGGTGAGATAGAGTTTAAGCCAACAGTATTGATGACAGCGATCAGCAATGGATAGGGTGGTAGTCCTTCTTACAATGCACTGAGGCACACACCGATACTAATGTATTTTACAGATTACTGCATCTCTTTACTGACAGAGTGTCCAACTACTGATACACAGTCGCTCTTGCTATTTCAGAATGCTTCACTCAGATTATGCCTCTGCTTTGTTCTGTGTGCTGGCAGAAAGGATCAACTTTGAAACACTAGGTGTTACATGACTCGGTTCTCTTTCTATGTTTCAACAAACAGTCTCTGTTCTTCTGTAAGCCGGTCTGTTCTCTGCCCTTTTCCTCTCTAAATAAGCTGTAACTGTACACGATAAATGTATGCTGCCTTATTTCTTGCTCTGTTGATATGAAATTAACTTCCTATGAACATCACACCTACTTCCTTGAATTTTCAAGCTCTTCTTGAAATGACACATCTTTACAGTATGTCTTGCTAAAGACTGTGTTTGTATCCCTCAGCTGTCCTACTTAATTTCTAAATTAGTACTGAACCTACTGTATGCTAGCCAACCAAGCTCATGTTATACTGTGTGTTTTCTTCTTACCTTGGAACTAACTGTAGCACTAAACCATTTTTCTTCTTTTTATCCTTGTGCTTTCTTGCTAAACAGTCATGTAGTCATGTATTGTATTTATGCTCCATGTAGAATAACCATCATAATAATAACACATAACATAATGCATAGAAAATACATAATTTCCATATTAAATATACTAGGTGGTACTGAGCACAAGGCAGAAAAATAGCCAGCCCAATTCAGACAATAATCAGCCCCAATGAGCTTGATGGACTGAATGACCTTCTCTCACGTGTCAAACTTCTTATATTCTTAATAATAATAAATGAAAAATAAAAAGCCTTTTCATTAGTAAATAGTGGTGGATATTTGAAACCAGAAACTAAACATAGAAATGAAATAAAAAGGCAGCTTTTAGACACTGAAAGACATTTCCTGTCCCTCCCTCTTCACAAACTTCACTTCTTAGCTTACTTCATTTCAATCTTTAATTGTTTTAATTTGAACTTGTTTTTCCTCCCCTTCAACTGCTCTCAACGGCCTTTCAACACTGAACTCTGCCATTTAGTTTTGCTACATGCCGCGCCAGCATCTGTACCCTGCTGGATGAGCCAGCAACAGCAGGCAACATCATCACGACTGGCTGTCAGCACCACCCGTTCACCCTCTGCAAAGATGGTGAATCCAGCAGGCCTATAAAGTGAAATGCAAATTCAAGCTGGCAGTCACTGAGAAGTAAAAGTAGAAACATTTAACCCATTCAGAGTGACAGCACTGTTTTACCTATAAACCAAATACTGAGCTACAGAGCAGGGCTAATAATTACTCATTTTCATGCAAAATAATCAGCATTTTTCTATTTAATTCACTTCAAGGTTACAGTATTTTTCAGTCCTTTAATCCATTGAAGCAAATAAAAAAAAAAACGGCACAGACATAACAAAGAAACCTGATCACAAGAGCCAAATGGCCTTCGCTAGGCATGATCATCTTGTAATAGGTTCATAACATTGTAGCAATAATGCTAAGCACTGTATAGCCTACCATAGTAAAATACAACTAATGTTAAAATCATACAGCTGAAGGAACTCTATCCTCTGTGCTGATAACACACTGAGCAAATTTGATGTTTTCTGGAATTTTGATCAAGATACCTCTCATAAAAATTTAACTGATCATAAACGTATTCTGCACCTGTTAAAAGCTCTAGAAAAATTCTAATGTGTAAACTCCTCATTCACCAGTAAAACAGTTTCCAATTACAATATATTATAGCCTGCTACCTGTTTAGTCTCTGAAAGAAAATAACAGAAAAAGACTCAGAGAAATGGGCTGCTGCTTATAGTTTAAAAAGACATGGACTTACACAAATCAGTGAAATTCAAACAGACAGTGGTAGCAGCAAATGATAGTGTAGAGAGATGTTCGTGATGTAATGACAGTTAAAACTTTCCCCTGATACACCCCTTGACATAACTTTTGGGGCTTGCAAAATTTCCTTCAAGTCTATGTATATTCTGATCCACACTGGGACTTGTCACTTCAATGTTACAGCCTTGTTTAGGAAGGGGATTGCCTGCCATCCTTCAAAAAAGAACTTGCTAGGACATTTAGATCATTTTGTTCCTTGCTAACCACTGAATGCTTTCCACTTGTCTGGAAGCACTGTCATTTTCTTATAAACTGTGGCTGTGAAATCCTTCACAATCAATGTCACTCAGCCAGAATGCTGGCAAAGTGGAAAGCTTGCATCTTAAAAGTGCCCAAGGAATTTATTAAGTTATTGGTGTGTGTCTAAGTGGTGCAAAGACAGCTGATGTTCTCCACTGTGCAATGCATGTGCCTCTGCACGTATAGTATGAGGAATGAAGTTGAGCTGTGACAGGACTGGCAAGTACAAAAGTTACTTGACTTTAAGAAAGTAAAAATTAAACCAGTGGGGTTTCTTATTAATTTTAAAACGAACAATGGCACACAGACTGCAAAGTAGGCTTAGAGAGAAAGCACAGTTTTACTTGGGGCAAAAAACAATATGTGAAAAGTATGTCATTTTGTATTATGTAAAAATATAACAAAGACACAGAGATCAGGGAATATCATCTCCTACAGCAGGATCTTATCATTTGTTTACTTAGGTATAATGATCACCATGTACTTTGCGTATCTTGTTTATTTCACATGTGTGAGTAGGAGGCAGCTAAAGGACCTGAGTAATTGTAATAAAACATCTGACCAGGGAGCGGTGTAATGCACTGACTGTCTTTCTCAGTTTCCTACAGACCTTTCCCGGGAAATCTTGCAAGGTTCGGGCACCTCAGAAAACATCACTTCTGGTGCAGGGCCCTTTGCTGACATCACTTCCAGTCCAAACGACATCACTTCTGATTCCAGCCCTTTTGATGACATCACTTCCTATACGGGCCTTTAAAGCCTCCATCTTTGTCTCTTGTTCTGTTTGGCGTGCTACTTAATTTGACTTTTGCAGCCGGGAAAAGCAATATACGGGTGGCTGCCCCAAACCTTTATGATGTCTTGGACTCTTTATTCTCACACCTTTCATCTCACTTCTTAGTTTCCAAGACTCTCATTTTCAGCCTTTGACTACTAACTCACTTCCATCGTTCAGTTGGTTTTCTTTCACATTGTCACTTTTTTCTCTACATTTTTCAACATTAAAGATATGCATTTCTATACAGTCTTTTGAATCTCTGTACTGACTGAAATGCTGTGTCTACTAAAGTTCATTTTATCTATAATACAAGTAAGAAGCCTACATTTAGCTGCTTACCCAATGTTTTACACTGTCTAGATTAATTTGTAGAGTCCACTAATTTAATGTAATCCAATTCCATACAATACACATTAAAAGCATTGAAGACACACTGTATAAAACCCCAATGTCTTAAAGGAATACTCCACAAAATATTTTCATATGTTACTTAATCAATGTAATGTGCCATGATAACCTAGAAAAATTTTTCATCTCATGTTTTCGTGCATAATGGAGATAACAATGATTCTGATAGAGTCAGAACATATCATGACCAACATTGGATTACAGTAAACAATATCAAAACAGCTTTGATATTACTTGTGTTGCCTAATCAACATATCAAGTCATTCAGTCATATGCTTATAAAGTGCAAAACATATGCATTTTATGCTAAAATATTGTTAAATAAATGAATCCGTAAAATGAAAGTAGTCAACAAACAGGTTGTCCTTCACACAGGATTGTGTTTTTGAATTGAGGAGCTGCTTCTTCCCATCACTCATTGGTCAACTGTCATGTCCTCAATTCAAAAACATGACCCCCTAGTAAGCACATGACTAGACGACTTGAAATTTAGATTACGTGATAAGAGTTACTGTATGTGGCAGTTGATCACAAAAAATATATTTAAATTTTGCTGTTTATTATTGGTGTTTATTATTTATAAAGGTGATTATTGCGCCTTTTTAAAGATTTGCTCTTATATTTTGTGACATCCCGTGCCTGGCTGGGACGCCCCTTTTCTATATGTTCCAGGGGAGCAAGCATGAGCTGCGTGGCACCCCCATCCACACCAGAGGACCACTTATTGCCAACCCCCCCCCCTAGGTGACTGTGGTGCCTTAAATACCTGGAGTGCTTCATGGGAGATTGAGCCCTGTTGAGATCCATGATGTCCACCAGGAGGCGGTTCCTGGGCCCATATGGGCCATTGTTCAGCCACACCTGGAGGTGCAATTGGAGGCAGGTGGTCAAGCACCTGTAGCACTTATGGGTGAACTATTAAAGGGGCCAGCAGTAGTAGTGTGTGTTTTGTTTTGTTTTGAGTGCTTTTAGGACTGTGTATTGCCTGTGGGACATGGGGAAGACATGCCCGACAGATGAAGAAAAATAAAAGTTTATTTGTTTTTATACATGCCTCCTGTGTCAGTCTGTTTTGGGTCGGCGCCTATATAGCACCTTTCTTACAAGGTATGGATATACAACACAACAGCTACAACTGGAACATGTGTGGTGATCTACTAGTGGTGCCACTGCTACTAGGAATGCAGCTCAGATGTACCAGGTCCTGTTGCTTAATTTGCAAATAAGACAGCCCTGCTAAATAGTTTTATTACATTAGAAAAAAAAAACTGGCTGCTCCGAAAACATTGCAAAAGTGTGGTACATTTCATTTTTTGCCTACTCTTCAACCTTGGACTAATGAAAAATTGTAAAAAGGATGAACAAGAAGGTGAAAGATTTTGATATCTGAGATAAATGATTCCACAAATAACTGAAGTCAAGATTAAAAAAATGCTAAGGTGTAACACCATCTTTTTATTGCTATTATTATTATTATTTCTTAAAATAATGGTAGTTGTACTGTTTTTACATTGGCATTTTATTCAATGTACACTTTGTACATAAACAAATCTACATACAGTGCATTTCATACGGTAAATATACATTAAAATTATGCAACAATATTACTCTCCAATAAAGAAGTTGCACACTATTTTTCATGAAATAACTCCTCAGTATGCAGAGCCTCCTCAGGTTTTAAGAGATGAACATGCAAATAACAGGGTCTTTAACATTAGCCTGAAATAGACAAAAAAAATGCAGGCAGATGAGCCGGTTGAGGAGTTGTGTGACCGTGACAATTAGTACCTGTCAAAACTCTGCCAGCAATGTTCTGTAACAGCTGTAGTGTGTTAATTCTTGTAGTAGGAAGAATTTTGAAAAGACAGCAAGAAGATTTTGCATAAGAGAAAACGAAGACTATGAAGCAAAATGCAATCAATCAACAAGACTTTGTGCTCATTTAATTTGGAGAGTTCCCTTTGAGTGGAAAAAATAGCTTTAATGATTGCGTTGAATATTTCCACAATGAAAGTAAAATTTGTGTGAACTTGAAAAGTAATTTGCAGGTTTTCCTTTTAAGATGTTTTCATGAAAACAATAATAGCATTTGATTGGTTCTGTTTAGTATTTTGCCAAATCAATATGCAAAATGGTTCATTTGAAGTACAATCTAATCAAATGTGTTTGATCTACAGAAGATCTTGTCTCTGCTTTTTAAATTTTTCTTATGTGCTTAAGTAATATTTTAATTCAAATCTTAGCTGTTTGCTTGTGCCATATAAATATGCATTTGAAAGAAAAGCTAAATATTCTGCAAGAGTATGTGTTTGAAAAACCTGTTTTAATTAGCACTGCTGTAAATGTTTGCTAATGAATAATTTAACAGGAAATGCTTATAAGAATGCATGAAGTCTGGTCCAAAAACACATTGCCATATCCAGCTCTTATCCATGCATTTTGAAATTCACCACAAAGCACGTTGAGTTGTTGACAATGCAATCAGCAAAGAGAAAGATTCTGTAAAGAAAGGGCAGGCAAACAGACGCAATTAGCTTATAAAAACATACTGCAGTTCGCTATACTCATAGCATTCCATTCTTAGCTAGTGTAATAGTTCATAAGTGCCTTTAGTTTCAGTTTAGCCTCATGAAAATCACAGTACTTTTATTACTATGGCTCTCCCCTACACCATTTATTAGTCATAGTTAGGTCTTTTGAAGTGCTACACCACATATACACTATTCATTTTAGATTATCATTTTATTTATTAAACCTCTAGAAATTAGATACAATTAGACAAAGGAAAGGATCAAAAACAGTATTTCTGATGACACTGGTGCAAAAATATATCTGGTAAAATAATGCTCCTTAAGTCCTTTTTCTGCAGTATTTGTGTAGTTATTTCACATAAAAGAATATTAGGTTTATTAACAACCACATAATTAAAAAGAACAACTACAGTATGCTTAAAATTCAAGTCATTTCTTGCACTAGGATGAAGTATGTCCACTAAGTTATTCATAACTTAAAATGGTATTTTAAGTCACTAGGTGTAAACATATCCCACAAAGTAAAGTGTTTATATTTGTTCACTTGTGTTTATATTTTATACTTTTACAAACTGAAAAAATGTGTAATTTTATGAATCATATAGTTTTGAAAAGCATAAAAAAGAAGGGTTATGAATGTTACGTGTTTGTGAGTTTTATTTTAGTATCGACCATCTTTAACTGATTTGTGCAGCTGCAGACACAATGAAAAAGCTGAGATAGGGATTGCAGAAAATTAATATAAATAAGTTTCATTAGATTTAAATTATTTTAGCACTCACTGTGCCGGACTGGGTTTTCCTTTTACATGAACGTTAGGTTATTTGGCAATTTTAAACTGGCCTGTTGTTCCCTGAGACATAATAGGAACCATCCAGGATTGGCTCTTATCCTGTGTTCAATGCTAGGTTAGACTTCAGATCCCCAAAACCCTTAGCTGCATAAGCTGGCTGATGCATAGAAGTATGAATAGATTATTGCATGGTTGTAGTGCTTCTACCTCTTTTCTAAAGGTTGGCAATTCTGTTGTGACAATCGTAACACAAACAGCTGTTTATGAAAGAATGATTTCCATATATATATACATATTTATATACAGTATATATATATATATACTGCTCACAAAAATTAAAGGAACACTTTAAAGAAACACATTAGATACATCAGATCTCAATATGAAGTTGGATATCTATACAAATAACGACAGGGCAATGTCTTAGAAACAAAAGGATGCCAAGTCTTTTAATGGAAATAAAAGTTTTCTGCCTACAGAGGGCTCAATTGTGTAGACACCCTAAAATCAGAGTGAAATGAAGATGTGGCAGGCTAGTCCATTTTTCAAAAACTTAATTTCTCTACTCAAAATGCTTTTAGTATCTTGTGTGGCCCCCACGAGCTTGTATGCATGCTTGACAACGTCGGGGCATGCTCCTAATGAGACGTCGGATGGTGTCTTGTGGCATTTCCTCCCAGATCTGTATGAGGGCATCCCTGAGCTGTTGTACAGTCTGAGGAGCAACCTGGCGGCGCCTAATGGACCGAAACATAATGTCCCACAGATGTTCTATTGGGTTTAAGTCAGGGGATCGTGAAGGCCATTCAATTGTTTCAATTCCTTCATCCTCCAGGTACTGCCTGCATACTCTTGCCACATGAGGCCGGGCATTGTCATGCATTAGGAGGAAACCAGGACCTACTGCACCAGCGTAGGGTCTGACAATGTGTCCAAGGATTTCATCCTGATACCTAATGGCAGTCAAGATGCCGTTGTCTAGCCTGTAGAGGTCTGTGAGTCGCTCCATGGATATGCCTCCAAGATCATCACTGACCCACCACCAAACCAGTCATGCTAAACGATGTTACAGGCAGCATAATATTCTCCACGGCTTCTCCTGACCCTTTCACGTCTTTCACATATACTCAGGGTGAACCTGCTCTCATCTGTGAAAAGCACAGGATGCCAGTGGTGGACCTGCCAATTCTGGTATTCTATGGCAAATGCCAATTGAGCTCCCCGGTGCTGTGCAGTGAGCACAGGGCGCAGTAGACATTTGGGCCCTCAGGCAACCCTCATGAAGTCTGTTTCTGATTGTTTGGTCAGAGACATTCACACCAGTGGCCTGCTGGAGGTCATTTTGTAGGGCTCTGGCAGTGCTCATCCTGTTCCTCCTTGCCCAAAGGAGCAGATACTGGTCCTGCTGATGGGTTATGGACCTTCTATGGCCCTCTCCAGCTCTCCTAGAGTAACTGCTTGTCTCCTAGAATCTCCTCCATGCCCTTGAGACTGTGCAGGGAGACACAGCAAACCTTCTGGCAATGACACGTATTGATGTGCCATCCTGGAGAAGTTGGACTACCTGTGCAACCTCTGTAGGGTCCAGGTATCGCCTCGTGCTACCAGTAGTGACACTGACTGTAGCCAAATGCAAAACTAGTGAAGAAACAGTCAGAAAAGATGAGGAGGGAAAAATGTCAGTTGCCTCCACCTGTTAAACCATTCCTGTTTTGGGGTCATCTCATTGTTGCCCCTCTAGTGCATCTGTTGTTAATTTCATTAACACCACAGCAGCTGAAACTGATTCACAACCCCCTGTGCTACTTAACTGACCAAATCAATATCCCAGAAGTTTCATTGACTTTATGCTATACTCTGATTAAAAAGTGTTCCTTTAATTGTTTTGAGCAGTATATATATATATATATATATATATATACTAGACATCCCCTGCGGCTTTGCCTGCATATTAGTGAAACAGGACAGGAGGAGGGCCCCATCCAGCTCCCTATTCCTGATGTCACTCTTCCCTCTCCCCTCTGCCCGCAGTCTCTGTCTCGGATTAGCGTTAATATATCGCTCCTGCAAATGAACTATGATTCTTAGCACATTGAGAGAAGTCACAAAATTATAGAAAAAAAAAGATTTAAATCTGTTAAGTAGTTCTCTCATTCGCTAACTAAGTGGAGTTAAGGTTATGCCCCAAGGCAGACGCGTGAGTGAGGAGGGCCTCACCCCCCTCCCCACAGCCCGATGAGTCTCTCTCAGATTTTTGATAATAAATTTGTACCGCGAGTGAACTATGATACTTAGCGCGATGAGAAAGTCGCAAAATCAACAGAATGTTCAAGCAAATCATAGTAGTTCTCTCGTGAAAAGCGGACAGACATACAATCGGGTCTACAAAAGTATACGAAATTTCGCGCTTAGACCACGAAATTTTTAAAACCATTTCTTAGCAAGGACCTATGGGCCAAGGGTAACCTACTTCCAAATTTCAAGTCCCAAGTCCTCATGGTTCGGGAGATTTCGTAATGAGTGAGTCAGTGGTATTTGGCTTACAATGGACATGAGGGAGCTGGAAAAACTACTCTAGCCTGTACATGATTTCTTGCAGATTGCAATGACATTACAGAAGGTCATCGGAGAGCTGGGAACTACGGCCGAAGCGCCTCTTAAAAGGCTGAACAAGTACCTGCGGCGATTTGGTCGGGAGTCTCCCGTAATGATTTATTCAGTGGTACAGGTAGGTGTTACCGGTACCATACATAATAGAGGGATGCAGAGCGATATGGGCCCGTGATTAATAAATAGCGGGTGCCAAGTAGCTGCGAGCAATACAAGAGAGTCGAGAACAATGACTGAGTGCCCGGTGGAAGGATCGGTCGAGTTGGAGCAGCTGAATTGTGCTGTCTTCTGTGATCCTAAAGACACTGACACCAGTCAGTTGTAAATCAAAAGGGGTACAAACAGTAAAGGGGCTCTCTCATTCACATAGAGAGATTCAGATTGTTAATAAGCCCCAGATTAAAAAGGAGATCCCAAAAGAGAAACGGGGATCTCCTGACAAAATAGAGAAGGGAGCTGAGAGCTCAGGTGCGGCTGTGGAACCCTCATCAGTGGATAAAGGGGCGGAGCCAGAATTTCCAAGATGCTTTCAGTCTCGCAGGGAGAGACAGGCAGGAGGAATGCGGCAGTGTTATGAATGTCGCCGGCCGGGCCACATATGGCGGAATTGTCCACGGAGAACCGGGGATAAAATGACTAATATATGTGATGTTCCTCCTAGGTTCTCCCAAAATTATTTTATAGGACAAAGCCAAGGACCGGTCACAGCCAGAGGCTCCTCCTGGAGGAAGACGACCCCTGCGGGACTGGACGCTTCGCCCCACTGGGCTTCGCTGAGGGGGAAGAACTGTGGTATATGGGCAGCAGTTTATCTCGGCCAATACCCCGAAACCGACAGGTGGAATCCTCCCTGCAACATGGAGGTGCCCCGAATTCCAGCAGGGCATAATGGACCTTGGAGTTTTAATTCACAGCCTTGCTAGATACCGTGGGGGCCGCCAGGGGACTCTGCAGGGAGGCTCAGAGACTTATATTTTCCATATAGATAGGAAGTACTTCCCAGTCATGAGGACGGAAGAAATGACGCACTTCCAGGCTGAAGAAAAGGAGTTTCATCTGACCTGGAAGTGCTGGGAAATCACACAGACTGAGGGATAGAAGCACTTCTGAGTCAAGAGATATAAAAGGACTATGGGAAACCCAGCAGACTGGGCCGAGTTGGGAGGAAGAGTGACTGAGCTGCTGGGAGGTGTAGATTATTGATTGTGAATTATTGCGATTATTGTATTGATTATTAAGCATAGTGGAGGTGGAGGTGCTTTGTGCACATTATTATTGTAATAAAACCATTATTTGGACTTTTATCTGGTGTCAGGCATTTGGTCTGATGGTTCAAGGGGATGACAACACCCCCTATCTGTCACAACGTTAAGATCACGGAAGACACTTAAAAGACCTGCGAGACAAAAGAAATTGGCCATGGAGCATCTCGCAGGGACTTTAGACATGAGACTTTGTGCCAAGAGATTGACCCAGGACCATTTTGCGATGACATAGAACATGAGCATGAGCAGAACATGCATTCTTGCAAGACACGCCCTACTTACAACCAATAAATATCAAAAAAGTCCACGGGCAGCAAAACACTCAGTCGTGTAAAGAGTGAAAAAGGAGCAAAAAAGAATAATCTAGGTGCAAATTTAGAAAATAAGGAAAGTAATTATCAGCCCGGAACAAGTGGAATTGAAAAAAAGCACATACAATTGGGCTCAGAATTAAAAGACAGAGTAAAAGACAAACTAGAACTTCATAAAAACGTTCACAAACGTTGGCACTATACACAGGCAGAGCAGGTTAGAGATTATGAAAGCAGTGGAATTCGAAAGGCTCAAAAAAAAAAAAGGGTGTGATACACATGTGGAGAAAGTTAAAGAATATGAAAGTAGGAAAATCAGAAAGTATACAAACAAGAAAGTAAAGATCGCAGTAGCGCAAACAAACGGAAAATATTACTCGAAAAAGGGAAAATAATCACCACGGACCAGGTGTCATTGAAAAAAAAGTAGGACAAAGTGAAGTCAGAAATAAAACACAGAGTAGAAAACAAAGTAAAATTTAATAAACAGGTTTAAAAATAAGGGGGTCAAACACAGCAGGTTAGAAATAATGAAAACTGGAATTCAAAAAACTCAAAAAAAATGTAGGCGCGAAACACATACAGAGTAAGATACAGAATATGAAAGCAGAAAAAAATGAAAGTGTCAAAACAAAAAAGTAAACATCACATTAGCGCAAAAAAAAAGAGAAATGATTACTCTGAGAAATAACGAAAAGGCGAATAGATTGAATATATGGACACAGGTAATATGTCAGAAGTATGTAAATATTGTAAAGCTTTGAAGTATAAGTCAGAGAATTTCAAAAACGTGGTTTACCTCACATGCATTTATTGGTTACTTGCAAAAAAATTATTAACTCCTGATGATGTAGATCGTTTTGTCTGTGCTGAAATTCCAAACAAAGAAACATATCCTGAATTATGGTACAAAGTCATTAAACACGTTTCACAGACCTCGTTTAAAAGATTCAGCATATTGGGACTCGAAAGATTTCAAATATTGTTTTTACAGAAGTTCTGAAATAAAAGTGAAACTAATAAAATAGCAACAATTCTAAGAAAAAAAATCTTGTCTCTGGAAAACCAAACACGGGGGTTGGAGACCAAAGTGAGCCGGGGGTGAAGCCCCCTAGTATATATATATATAAACCTTAACAAAAAGATATGTGTCTGTGCTCTGTGTTTGTGTGTCCATCCATTTGCTGTGTTTCTGTCATTCCAACTGAGGGAACACGTCCTTCTTTTGGAATGACACCTACAATACATATGTCTCTGTTGTATGCTATTTGGTATGGGATTTGTAAAAAAAAGTTAATGGTTGTGACATGCCAACAGTTGGAATGACAAATGCAATGGATAAGTCTGTGTTTTATTGAATGTTATTTGGTATTGGATTCAAAAAATCAATGTTAATAGTTGTGATGTGCCATCTGTTGGAATGATAAATGCAATGCATTTTATTACTACAGATAATTTTGATGCACCATCTGTTGGTATGACAGAGACATAGCAATGGATGAACACACAAATCCTTTTTTTAAAATATATGTATTACAAAATGCATTCCAATAGTTAGTGAATTGCAAATATTAACACTGAGGCCTACATTCAAACTATCTTGGATGGGTAGCACATACTGTTGTCACACACGTGTGCATGGGAAGCAGCTGAAGGGCTTAGACAATACTGTTTATACATCTGCCCGGGGGGGGCGGGGTACGCTGACGCTCTTTCTGAGTTCTCTGCAGGTCTTACCGGAAATCCCACCAGGAGCCGCCATTTCCAGGAAGGACACATCACTTCCGGTTCCGGGCCCCAAGAATGAGGTCACTTCCGGTTCCGGCCCCAAGGATGATGTCACTTCCAGTTCCGGCCCAGAGGACGACATCATTTCCGCCCTCTGTGCTATAAAGCTCACTGCCTTTGCTTAGGCAGGCAGTTCTGTTTTGGACTCTGTTGTGTTAACAACTGTTTAAAAATGCCTCAAAGACTTTTGCAGCCGGGAAACCGCATTAAACGGGTGGCTGCCCCAAACCTTTCCACGCCTCTGGTCTCCAGTTCTTACAGTGGCGTAGTCGGCAGGATGGTGTCCCGAAGAACCGGGACACGAACTTCAAGGAACCAGGTGGGTGAGTACGGGGCCGAGTTTGGGGCAGGGAGTGCGCGGAGGGTCAGGAAGGGCGGTGCAGGCTCTGCTCCACGAGCATAACCCGGGGCTACCAACCCATCTCGTGGAGAAGGTAGAGGGGACCCACAGGCGTGGGCTGGCTTCTGGGGAAAACACACGAGTGGCTCAGTATGCTCTTCTGGGTAGGAAAGCCGAGCCGCCCATCGGGACCAAGGTCCCTGTTAGCGATGGGCTGTCCCCAGGCCGGCAGGTGAAGAATATAATAGACTGGGAGTTTAACCCAACAAAGGGCTGTCAGAGCAGGCTATGGCTCTCTGGCAACAGGTGGGTGAGTGGCTACGGCCATTTGATTTGACCCCTTGCAAATAGTGCAGCAAGTGGCCTGTTTTTGCTGCTACAGCGATACCCCAGGAATTTGCCCAGCCGGCCTGGGGAATTCCATTCTATGGACGAGCTGCTACAGCTCTTGCAACCCAGAGGCGGCTGTGAAACCTGGGAGGCAGAACAGCCGCTCTGTGGACTACCGGGAGTTATGTCCTACAAAGCAGTCCCTTCCACGCAATCCAGAGCCTGTTCGAAGTCGCCGGGCCGTCTGGCTGCGACCTGTCGAGGAACAAGGCGGACCGTAGGGGACAATGGCGGGGTTGTTTGTGTGCCCTTAGCAATCCCTGGCGGATAAACATACGGGAGAGCTTCTTATTAATGGACATATGATAACAGCGCTGTTTGATTCCGGCAGTAGCGTGTCTGTCGTTGCTCGCCGTTTTGTTCTACCGCAACAATGGATTAAGAAAAGACCAGTCTAAAATGTATACGGAGATATCCGCTCGTACAATACCGCCCGATTATACGTATGTCTCGGAGGAACCCTTGACGCTTACGTGCGGTACACCGGATCCTCCGTTTCCGTAATCCTCGGGCGGACTGGTCTGACAGTAACGCGTAGTTTAGAAAGCATTCCCGAAAAGCTTTTGGCCTCGTTATAGATGATAAAGATTCATCTCAAGCTGCTTCCACACCGTGTAATCAGCCGACAGGGAGTGGGGCGGTAGGCCAAGAGAGTGCGAAGACACTCCCGGACCGTCGCGGGCTACTACGTCATCCACTAGCGCCCGGCAGCGAGGAGGATTCTCCGCCCCTTGAGGTCAGACCGGACCGCTCTCTGAGTTGCACTTTCAGTTTAGAGCGACCCGGCTTCTTTCAAGAGAACAGTGGAATGGCGACTCTCTGAAGCACATAAAGAATGCAGTGGTTCTCGTTAACGCCAGCGCGCATTTGCCCATGCCACAGGGACCTCACTTTGTCATGATAATGATTATTGTATCGGGTTGCTGAACATGAGGGAAGGTCCGGAAGTTGTTGCTAGTCCAGCGGACCTACGGCGGCAGGTTTGCGAGTTAGCACACTCTCACCTTCTTGGAGGCCATCTCGGCTCCGATAAAACATTAGAGCGCATTAAGCTCCGTTTTTTTTGGCCGGGGATTAATGAGGAGGTTCGCCGCTTTTGCATTTCCTGTCCGGAGTGTCAACTGCGGCAAATTCCTAGGAAGGACCGTGCTCCTCTGATTCCCCTTCCCTTATTGGCGTTCCTTTGACAGGATTGGGGTGGATATAGTAGGACCCTGAGCCCTCAGCCGAGGATATAAATATATACTCGTCCTCGTGGATTATGCAACCCGATTCCCTGAAGCCGTTCCATTGCGCCGGCTACCACTAAAAATATTGCACGGGAACTAGTAGGAGTCTTTTCACGGTGGGCATTCCTAGAAGTCCTGACGGACCAAGGAACGCCTTTCACCTCGGAAACGTTCAAGGAGACTGCCAAGTTACTGAAAATAAAGCATTTAAAAACCTCGGTGTATCATCCTCAAACCGATGGGCTAGTGGAGAGATTTAATCAAACTCTCAAGCAAATGTTACGTAAGGTAGTCAGCAAGGATGGGAGGAATTGGGACCAACTCCTCCCCTTGTCCTCTTTGCCTACGGAAGTTCCTCAAGCCTCTACGGGTTCTCTCCCTTTGAATTACTATACGGAAGACAGCCCCGGGGCTTATTAGATATTTTAAAAGAGGGCTGGGAAGGGGAGGCACAGCCCTCCACTAATATTTTGGAGTATATGCCCAATTGCGCGATAGATTTGATGCAATAAGACCTATTCTAAAAGTCATATCGAGGAGGCACAATCAGCACAGGCCGCCTGTATGACCGTGTACGACTCTCCGGGAGTTCCAACCGGGATCGCGTCATGGTATTGGTTCCTACTTCACACTCTAAACTGCTCGCACATTGGCTAGGCCCCTCTGAAATTAAGGAGAGGAAGGGATTGGTGACTATTTGGTGAAACAGCCCAATCGCCGACCAGCTGGCGAATATATCATGTAAACCTGCTGAAACCGTGGAAGGAGAGGGATCGATCCCTCCTCCGGACAGCCCTGCTCTCTCTTGCGAAGTAAGTTCCCTTAATTTCGTGAACAGCTATCTCCCAGACAGAGACAGGAGCTCGAAGCAGCTATCCGCTCGGTCCCAGAGGTGGTAAGTGAACAGCCAGGTCGGACCTCTCTGATTGCACGACATATTGACTGACCGGGGTGATCGTCCGTGGCGACCCTACAGACTCCCGGAGGCAAAGAAAGTAGAAGTGGAACTGGAAATCAAGCGAATGCTGGCACTAGGAGTGATCGAGGAAAGTAGTAGTCCCTGGTCCAGTCCCATCGTCTTGATTGCTAAGCCTGACGGCAGTTGGAGGTTTTGCAATGACTTCCGTCGGCTCAACCAAGTTTCCCGATTTGATGCTTATCCCATGCCTCGCGTGGGCGACCTCCTCGAGACTGGGACCAGCCAAATTCTTGACTACACTTGACATGACAAAGGGGTACTGGCAGGTTCCTTTAGCGGAGTCCGCGAAGGAAAAACGCGTTTAGCACTCCTAGCGGACACTGGCAGTATCGTGTCCTTCCATTCGGGTTACAGGGCCTGCGACTTTCAGCGTCTGGTGGACAAAGTGCTCCGGCCCCATAACTCGTTCTGTGCTGCCTATCTGGATGGCGTTGTCATCTATTCCAGCACCTGGAAGGAGCACATACAGCAGGTCACAGCAGTATTACGGACATTGGGAGAGGCCGGGCTCCGCATCAACCCCAAGAAATGTTTCTTCGGATTGAGAGAAGCCAAATATTTGGGCTACCTAGTGGGCGGGGTACTGTGAGGCCACAGTGTTCCAAGTTGCAAGCCATAATGGCCTGGCCCGTCCAAAACCAAGCGGCAAGTCCAATCCTTTCGGTTTGGCGGGTACTACCGCCGGTTTGTGCCTCGTTTCTCCGAGAGCGCCCTTGACCGACTTGACAAAGAAAAGAGCTCCTAATACGGTGGTATGGTCTGATAAAGCGGGGGCTGCATTCAGTGACTTAAAAAGGGCTCTGACTTCAGCACCTATCTTAATCTCCCCTAACTTCTCTCTCCCTTTTGTCCTCCAGGCGGACGCGGACACAGGCTTGGGAGCCGTGTTGAGCCAAAGCGTCGGCGGTGTTGAACACCCGTTATGTACCTGAGCGGAAACTGTTGGACGGGAGACCAGGTGCGGCGGTGGAGAAGAGGCTCTGGCGATCAAATGGGCGGTGACTCAGCTGCGGTACTACCTCTTGGGTCGCGTGTTCACTCTGGTGACGGATCATGCGCCTCTGAAGTGGATGGCCCTTCACAGGGAGTCGAATCCACGGGTCACGAGGTGGTTTCTTGACCTGCAGCAGTACAAATATACGCTCGTTCATCGACAGGGGTCCCTTCATGCCAACGCCGATGCCCTCTCCCGGGCCCACGACCTCTCGGTGCAGGTCGCCCGACCCGGCGGGTCTGGGCTGAGGGGAGTCTTGTCACACTGCGTGTGCATGGAAAGCAGCTGAAGGGCTTAGACAATACTGTTTATACATCTGCCCAGGGGGGTGCGCTGGCGCTCTTTCTGAGTTCTCTGCAGGTCTTACCGGGAAATCCCACCAGGAGCCGCCATTTCCAGGAAGGACACATCACTTCCGGTTCCGGCCCCAAGAATGAGGTCACTTCCGGTTCCGGCCCCAAGGATGATGTCACTTCCAGTTCCGGCCCAGAGGACGACATCATTTCCGCCCTCTGTGCTATAAAGCTCACTGCCTTTGCTTAGGCAGGCAGTTCTGTTTTGGACTCTGTTGTGTAAACAACTGTTTAAAAATGCCTCAAAGACTTTTGCAGCCGGGAAACCGCATTAAACGGGTGGCTGCCCCAAACCTTTCCACGCCTCTGGTCTCCAGTTCTTACACTGTATATACAGGTAAATGTGCTCCTCTGCACCTTCTCACAGCTGCTGTGGTTTGAGTTCCTGTGAAGTTGCCTGGGAACTGCAGTTCAGGTGTACAATTCCATAGGGGGCCTTGGTAATTGCTGGAGGGAGCTCTGGGGATAGAGCTTCACAGAATTAGAAATGCTTCTAGGATATGCTCCCAGCATGCCAGAAGTACACCAAGATTCAACTTTAAAGGAAATCCCTGTAACTCACCAAGATGAGTTGGAAGCACATCTGCTTGAAGGCATTAACTTGCAAAGCTACTGTCCTGTAATACACAGTCATAAAAGAACAACCAGGTGACTGAAGGCTGATAATTATTTTTAACACTTGACACGACAGCTGGAATATACACTAAAAGCCACTCTGTATAAAAGCAGATTGCATATTTTGTTTGTACACTGTATACTGCATGATGTTTTCCCATTTACTATATGTTTCAACATTTTATTTTGTTTTTATATTACATTAATTATAACATATTTGTAATTATTGCATAGAGCACAGACTTCTTAAAGGGATAAGTGTAATAAAAATAAAAGTACATGAAAATTCTGATGGAGTCAGACCTGAGTGACAGATGCTGTCAGACAGAGCACAGGCATCTCGAGTAGGCTTGGATAGGGGTGTGTGTTTGTAAGTGAGGGAGACAGACAAAAAGACAGACAGACAATCATGGTATGACAGTTAACGGGAACACATCTTCAGGCAATGCATCTTTAAGAGCAACTGCTCTTAAAATGTTTAAAGCAGTTGACCAGAACATGTGTGTTTCTTTAGGGCAGGGGTGCCCACACTTTTTCTGCTTGCGAGCTACTTTTAAAATGACCAGGTCGAAATGATCTATCTACATTAAAAATGCTATACTATACTATATATATATATATATATATATATATATATATATATATATATATATATATATATATATATATATATATACATATACTGTATATATAAATATATACTGAGTATACTTTATACATAAAATATATGTTGTCGTACCTTGCATAACTGAATAACTTTAATGGCACAATAACAATTCAATACATTTATGATCACTACAGTATTTGGATTTAATAATCTTCATGTGGGTAAAAGGCTGACTTGCATAAATAAGTAGAGACAAATAATGCAGTCAAGGAGCTTTTGAATTCAGCCGAATAAAAAATGACGGCTGAGCAATTAACTGCGATTTTAGTTCCCTCTCCTTTCTCTTTCTCAGATTGCTTTTCGGAAGGAAGTCAGTTTTGTAGTTTTTATGAACAGTTTGAAAGTGCCTTTCCACATTTTCCTTCTTTGGAATAGCAATGATAGATTGACAGATCAGATAAACTCTCTTCGATTGTGACATTGTGAGAAAAAAAAATCCTCTTCCAATTCCACATCCAGCCCATACCTTCCCCAAACATTTTTTTTAAATCCCTTCTTTAATCAATATAAATTGGAAGGGTAACTAGATCACAGCCAGAGTTTTGCAGTAGCTTGTGCGTTTGATCGTGCGTGCTGGATCACCAGTGTGTTAGAAGAAAAGAGATCTTAGACTGGCCGTCCTGTTTGTCAATCAAGTGGCAAATGCCATAGGGAAGATATATGATAGACTAATGTTTAAAAAAAAAATTTTTTGAATGCAACGCAATCTACCGGCAGTACCTTTGAGATCTACCAGTCGATTCGCGATCGATGCATTGGGCACTCCTGCTTTAGGGAGTAAAATCAAAAAACGAAAAGTGATCTTTCCCAAAGACTAAAAATACTTCTTTAAGGGTTGTAATCACAGTTATTTAAGTATTGGAAAGAATCATTCACCAAAATTCTATTATTTCACCAGACAACAATGATGAAAACCAAGTCAAGACAAAAGGGCTAAAACCCGAATATTAAATCAAGGCTATCTAACTGTATTCGTTCACTGATCAAATCTATATCTAGGACAAAGGAGCTTTTGTGCTGTGTAGTAATTTATTAGTGGGTTTTTCTGACGTAGATCAGCTAGGCGGTCGCTTGCAATCCCATATTCATTTCCAAATTAAATAGATAGATAGATAGATAGATAGATAGATACTTTATTAATCCCAAGGGGAAATTCACAATGATAAACAACATTAATTTCTGTCTCAAAGAAATAAAATTCAGCTTCATATATAAAGCAAATTTGAAAGATTAAGATTCTCTCGAACTGAAAAAAAATGATCTGAAACACAAAATTTTTTTAATGTGCCAAAATGGGTTCACCTAGTTTTAAAAGATCAAGCACCTTGAGAGCAGAGTTTACAAGACATGTTCCTCTGCTTAACTCCACTGGTCAAAGGGGATCTTGGGAAGGATTCTGGCTTGGATCAGCTCAGCTCACAGAGCTGGGGAAATTGAGCACAGAGGAGGTTGCCTCTGACCCCAGTGAGCTGTGTGAGGTGGTGAATGTGTTGGAAGAGGACTCAACTGAAAAAACATCATTAAGCTGCTTAGAATGAGTCTTGGAAGATCAGTAACTTTACAGAGCGAGGGAGATATACTGTTTTTCATAATTTATTAGACAATCTGCACCAATGATGATAAAATGTCAAATAATGCCATAAAAAACACACACAAAATGAAGATCTATCAATATACTGTCATATAATGCAGCTAATAGAGGACAGTATTAAAAGATATCACAACATCAGCATCAAATACTCATCACTAAAAGTAGAAAAACATGTGAATACTTATAAATTCTTATAAGTGCTTAATTGTGTTTTACAGATGTGATAGTCATGATTCATGATCATGGTAACAACTACTCCAAAACAGACAGATGTACAAGTTCATGCACACATTTCCATTACAAACAAATCAACCATTGGGTCTTTTAAAAGGTCACTATCCTTCAAATCATAAGGCAGAGCTGTAAGGTTCCAGTTACATATACACACAAATGAGCAAAGGTATGCCAAAAACACTGCAGGGTCTAAGCAACCCAGAAACAAAATAGTGGCACCAGGCAGAAGGAAAATGTCACCTACCTGTTGGGTTTCCCAATGCAATGGCACCATTTCAGACTCAGAGCACCTGGAGCTGTAAATGAATGTCCAGGAGTTGGGAGAACTGAGCCACAGATAAATACAGAATCCTGGTTTATTCCAAATGTGCTAATAACTGTTTACAATAATATATTGCAATTATGTATACATTATGATGCAAGAACATTAACAAAATCAAGAAAAATAAATGCACGTACTATATAAAATAAAACAGTGACTCCAAAGCAAAATGTGATAAGAAAATCCAACAAAAACAAAAACAAAAATATTTTCTTTCTCTTTCTTTTGCTACAGACAGTTCACAAAGGACAGACAAAAAAATAAACAAAATCAAGAAGCGAAAAATTTTGCACACAGACAATAATAAAAAATAAGCACCCACGACCATAGATTTCTTCCACCCAAAATATATACAAATTGTTAAGGAAGCTGTCATTACTGTTATTTTCAGCAAATTGTCTGCAAGCCTGAAGTCTGGTCAAAAAAAAACCCCTAGCAGTCTGGATAACGGATTTATACTGCTGCCCACTTGCAAGGCCAATCCTTCCGTCTTCTGGGTTGCCCTAATAGCAAGTGACATCAAGTCACATACCATACGTCCCACTCTGATCAGGTGCACCTCCACCCTTCCCCATGTGTGTATGTGTTTGCAACCACGCAGTGCTGGTTGCTCGTTGACATCTCAGTAAAGTTACTCTGTGAAGCTTCATCTGCATTCATTCCATTTTTTCTTTCTCTACATGTGTGCTCTCTGTGCCAGCAACCATTGAAACTGAGTACTTTGATCTTTTCTTCCTTCAGTGGCGTTGGGCCACTGCAATATGAAAATGTACTTGGGGATAATAAAGCGGAATTGGTCACGCACCTCAGTGTAGGCCACCAGATCAGTAGGGCGCCTCACAAGGAGACACCGAACGCCATTGTGACTCTGTGCCTCACCACCACTTTCTCTCTCCGTGGAGCACAAAAACAACAGGTGAGGAAATTTTACCTCAGCTACTTACCCGAATGTGAAAAGCTACAGCTATACAAAATGCTACTTTTAAATTACGTCAGGATTCAACTTATCATACTACTCCAAAAGAAAACATTTTTCTAGACAATAAATGCATTGAGTAGGTTATGTTATTGAAAACTGGAAAAAGAGCTTATGATAACAATATGGAAAATTACTGAGGTTACTACTTATTTAATTTTTTTTTTCAAAACTATGTTATCTTGCCCTAATTGCAGAGATGCCACGGAAAAAAAAATTGAAACTGACCTTCAGACAAGAATTATTTTAAATATGTTTCCACATGTGATATGATTATTTTATTCCCTTATTTACCCAAATCTGATATTATACAATATTTTTAATGCAGGTCTATGTCATTGGGCATTTGCAAGAGTAAAAATAGCAAAGGTAATTCCCATGCTGAAAAAAGATGATCAGAGACTCAGCCTGTTGGAGGTTGAAATGTTGTGTATCTTATGTTCATTTTTTTAGTAAGGGAATACTGTAACTTTAGCTTTTCATTTTCTTTATTCATCACTAATGTATAGTTTTTATTTTTTTTATTTTTTCCTGTTGCCCAAAATTATTTAAAATTTGCTTTTCCCTTTATATATTTTCTTTAACTTATCCAAAAGAAATTAAGCTAAGCTTAATTGGTAACTTTAATTGTAAAGGTATGGGTGTCTCTGTATACAACTATAAAAAAACAGACACACATATTTTTGTCAGTTTTGCACCTGTTAAATAACATTTAATTATGTGATTTCTTAAATTTTTTTTTACAGCTCTACAGTAAATTGAAGATTTTAGGTATGCTTTAAATTATGGCACTATACCATTTCAGAACCCAACCTTTGCAGATTAAAGCTGTGGAAATAAACATGAAAAATTAAATAAAATCTTAATGTAGAAAAGTATAGAAATCAAGCCTTTTTTGTTCTTTTGCGGTTTAGAAGTTAAGAAGTATGAGATAAATGTTATTTTACAGTAATTTTCAGCAAAAACAGCATCATCATTTGTCTTGACTCAACAGTCAGCTTTACTGCATTAATTTAACAGTGCGCAATTGGTCATTTATGTCTAAATAGACATTTTGAGATGATATATGGCGCTTATATGTTTACCAGAGATGCACTTTGTACCAAAAAAAAAAACAGAAAATAAAGAAGAAAAAAATCAATACCTGTGTTGTATTGACTGAACAAGCCAAATAAAGTTGACATTAACCTGCTTAACAAATCTTTCAATACATCACAGTAAGTACAAAATATAAATCTGTGTTTGTAGCTGCCATTAACTTTGACTTTTATATGCACCATAAGGTCATAGGAAGATGGAAAATACATGTGCAGACCTTTAGAACTATATTATCAAATTAAAGGTTTCAGCTTCAAATCTATTCTGTTGAGCCTTGTTAATGGTGGAGAGTTCATAAACACAAACCTCCCTTTGTAGCAATAATTTCTTGCAAGGAACACTGTGCATAAAATCATCACCGCAAAGCACCATTAAGAAGTCTACATGAGCTATTTGAATCCATTTTCTTCCTGTTATAGGCAAAAAAAGAGTCCTCAAAAGTATAAAAACAGTCACCTGCAATCTTTTACAGTAGGATGCCCTTCTCTTCATCAGTAAATCATTTTCTTTCTGAGGATCAGATAATTGCCACCCCTCGACTCTACAATTTGTGCACTGGCCCAAGAGTAATTCTTAGCTGTGTGCACATGCTGAGAGTTGAAAGATTCACAACGGAAGCCATTCTTGAAGGATTTTTGCACAAAGTCAAGATTTGGAATCTGCTTGTAAGAAAGAAAGAAAGAAAAAGATCCTGACCTTAGAGAAGGATGTTGTAAATCAAGGCTACTTTTCACATTTATACTTTTTGACCTTACATATACAGTATGTTGTAGCTCCTAAATATGTGGAATGCAATTGATAGAAAATATATTTTGAATCAGTGGGAGAAATTGTATGGAAAGAGTAAACGAATTAGATAAAATCAGGAATGAACATAAATGAGCATACAGCAATATTTTAAACATGCATTCGATATTTCAAAACTGTTTTTGAGTTTAATCTTCAATGAACAGATCATATTTTTCACCTTTTCCATTTCAGGTTTTTAGCTGGTACTATTGTAAGAAACAATCGAAGAGTTAATAGTAACTCTAAAATATTTCATCCTAATCACAATATATGTGATTTCTAGTTGTATCATTTCCAGTAACTCATGTCAGTTTGCTCTGTGTGTGGTAAGTCAGCCTACACTCACAATGAAGTAATGATTAACTTGAATATAGTACACCATGTACAGTCCATATAATGTCAGAGATTTTGTGAGAGCTGGGCAGAAGTCTGATGGGAAAAGAGTGAGCTCCACTCCACAAGCCATTTCTTGCAAGTAAACAATAAAAAGCAATTAATCTTCTTTTTTTTGGCTGGTCCAATTTTCGGGTCATCACAGAGGACCATCTGTCTCCATCTATCTCTGTCTTTTACATCATTTTCTGCCACACCAACTGCCTTCATGTCCTCTTTCCATCTATAAACCTCAACTTTAGACTTCCTCTTTTCCTCTTGCCTGGCAGTTCCATCCTCAACATTCTTTTCCAGATGTAGCCCTCCTCTCTCCTCTGCACGTGCCCAAACTATTTCAATCTAACCTTTCTCACTTAGTCACCAAACTGTCTTAGCTGTGCTGTTTCTCTAATATATTCATTTCTAATCCTGTTACCCTCGCTACTCTGAGCAAAAATCATAACATCTTCAACTCTGCCACTTACAGTTCTGCCTCCTGTCTTTTCATAAATGCTACTCTCTCTAAAGCATATTACATAGATGGTCTCACTAAAGTTTATAGACCTTCCCTTTCAGTCTTGCAGGTACTCTTCTATCACAAATCACTCTGCCACTCTTTTCCATCTACTCCACCCTGCCTGCACTCTCTTCTTCACCTCTCTGTTGCTTTGGACTGCTGAACTCAAGTATTTAAATTCATCTACCTTTACCACCTCTACTCCCTGCAGTTGCACCCTTCCACCAACTTCTCCCATATTTACGCACATTTTCCATCTTACTCCTATTGACTTTCATTTACCCTTCTCTCCATTGTGTACTTCCACCTCTCCAGGTTCGCCAAACCTACTCTCACTGCAGATCATAATTTCATCCACAGATGTCATAGTCCACAGAGACTCTTGTCTGATCTTATCTGTCAGCTTGTCCATCACCATTGCAAACAGGAAAGGGCTCAGAGCTGATCCTTGATGGAATTCCATTTTCACCTTGAACCAGACTGTCATTCCAACTGCACATCTCACCACAGTCACACTGTCCTCAGTGAAACATCACGAGAGAAGGGGTTGTCACGTGGTACTTACCCAAATCTCTTAATCTCCCACCAGAAAAACAAAAAAAAAATAAGACCCTCCAATTCCGGGTTCTAAAATGGCCGCCATGACATCACTTCCAGCCACATCTGATGACATCACTTCCGGTTCCATTAAAGATGGTGTCGCTTCCGGATCCTGTTTCGACGTCACTTCCTGCTAACAACGTCCTGCCTCCATTTTCTATACTGTATATAAACGCCATTTTTTTTCATGTCATTGATCAACTGCTACAATTACAAGTGCTTTTGATCACTGCAACGTTTTCTTGCTTTATTTTGTCCTTTGGACAATATACGGGGACGGTCCCCAAAACTTCTTTTTTGTGGAGCTTCTTTTTTTATTCCTTTTATTTGTGAAGTACTTCCACAATATCCTGTACCCCCATCACATACATTTCTGCTCCTCGACATACCATACCATAATTTCTATCTTGGCACCCTGTCATACTGTTTCTCTAAGTCCACAAACATGCCATGCAATTCCTTCTGACCTTCTCTGTACATCTCCATCAACACTCTTAAAACAAACATTGCATCCGCAGTACACTTTCCAGGCATGAAATCACATTGCTGCTCACAGATTGCTACCTCTTCTCTCAGCCCAGTATCCATTACTCTTTCCCATATCTTCATGGTGTGGCTGATCAGTTTGATACCCAGCAGTTACTGCAGCTCTGCACTTCTCACTTATTCTTGGTACTAATATACTTCTCCACTTCTCATGCATCTTCTTGCTTTTCAAGATTTTGTTAAACAAACTAGTATGAGGGATGGCAGGCAGTTTATCCCAGCCAGCACCCCCAGGCCGCTAAATGGAGTCCTCCCTGCAACATGGAGGTGCCGCGAGTTCAACTTCACAGCCCTGCTGGATACCGTGGGGGCCGCCAGAGGACGCTGCAGGGAGGCATGAATGTTTCTATTATAGCCCGGAAATACTCCCTAGTCACAGGGACGGAAGAAATTAAGTTGTAGCGGGGCTACATAGAATTAGTGTTGTCAATGTTTGTGCTGAGTGCGTTTTTGTTTCCATCATCCCATTTGCTGTTTATCATGTGTGCATCAGTGAATGTTCTTCCCGTAAATACAGAGGGGACGGATGATGGAGGGAGAACGCAGCCCCAAGATGGAAAACACCTGTTCATAATTAATCTAGTACAACCAGCTCATCACTATATAACCAATCAGGAGGGAATAGAGAGGGAAGAAGGAGAAAAACAGAGATCACAAGTCACTTACAATGAACCACCAGCACCTGCTAATTTTCCACATCACGCTTTGGGATCCTGTTTGTTTTTCATTCTGCCGGACTTACATCAATTCAATCATCACCAGAGACCCCAGGGTTGAACTACATTGTCCACCACACGCTGAGGATTCACGGTGAGGTTGCTCCATTTTTGTTCCCGGGAAATTCAAACACATCACCTATCTGTTGAACAGTCATCCGTATTCAGGACAGTTTTATACTTGGATTCAAATTCACGATCATTGGTATTTCCGTATTCATTTATCTTTATTTGTGTTTTGTGTTAGTTACTGGGACAAGGGAGGGTTTTGTTATTGTATATATATATGTATATATATAGTGTTGTCACTTTGTTGCTTTGGTGGTGGTTTATATATATATATATATATATATATATTTTCTATGTGTGAAATTTGTATTTTTTGTTATTTCATTTAATATAATTAATCACTTATTTTTACATATCTGCTTTTGTTTGCCTATGTTTGATCCGTCGAATGTGGGGAAAATTGTATTTGTTAGAGGTACGGCTTGATTTCTAAGATTCACCTCCATTTATCTTGGAGGTGTAGCTGCTGGCTGGGTAAGCCCGGAAGTACTCCCTAGTCACGGGGATGGAAGAAATTAAGTACTTTCGGGCTGAAGAAAAGAAGAAGTTTTCATCTGACCCGGAAGTGCTAAGGAATCATATGGACTGAAGGACAGAAGTACTTCCGGGTCATGAGCTATGTGGGAAACTCAGCAGTCTGAGCCGGAGTTGGGAGGGAGTGTGACAGAGCTGATGGGTGGAGAGAAGAATTATTATTGTGACTTATTGATTATTATTGAGTATTTTTATGTATTGTGGAGGTGGAGGTGCTTTGTGCACATTAAGAAAATAATTAAACTTATTTCTTATATTTTTACCTGGTGTCTGGATCTGGTGTCTGGATGTGTTGTCTGTGGGTTTGGAGGAGCGACAGCGCCCCATACTGTCAAACTAGTTAGCAACTCTATTGCTATCTCTATCTCACCTAAATATCTCCATGCTTCCACTCATATATCATCTAGGCCAAATGCTTTTCCACTTTTCATCCTCTTCATAGCTTCCCTCACTTCAGCCCTGCTAATTCCCAGTACTTCATGATCTTCACTTCATCAAATCTACATTTTGTCTAATTTTCTGTATACATACAGTAAGTGGTTCAAAGTACTCCTTCCACCTTTTCAACACACTCTCACCATTTCTCAGCAAATTTCCATCTACATCCTTTATCATCCTGACCTGCCATTTCACCCTTTTGTAAAGGTATATTGAGTCACTTGTCCTAAAATGATGAACCTACTGGCTCCTTCAGATGACCTTAAAAAGGGAGAATTGAAACAGGGTCATACAGTTTGTACCATCAAACTAGAAATTCTTCCTCACAGAGGGTGTTCCATCTAAAAGGATATTAGCAAAGTGGAGAATTAATTTATTATTTATCTTGACTTTTAAAAAGTATTTGATAAGGTGGCACATGAGTGGTTGGGCATCAAACTTAAAAAAGTGTCAGTTAAGGTGTTATGTGTAGATGGATACAAAATTGGATCAGACACAGGAAGAGTTGTAGTATGAGGAACCCTATTAGAATTGGCTGATGTTAAGAGTAGTGTCCTACAGGGATCAGTACTATTTTTCAGTGTATATAAATGATTTTGATAGGAATAGTAACAAGCTGGTTAATCAAGAAGGTCTGAAAATCAAATGTACACATTATTCAAAGAATTTAGGAGTTGTAGTGGATTTGTCACCATCAACTGCCAAACAGTGTTCAGAAGCCATTAAAAAGATTAACAGAATGTTAGATTATATAGCACAATGTGTAGAGTACAAATCCAAGGAGATTATCCTGAAGCTTTATAACACAATAATTAGAACTCCCCTGGAATACTGTGTACAGTTTTGGTCAAACAAACGTAGCAGCAATGGAAAAAGTCCAGAGAATAGCGACTAGGCTGATTCCAGGGCTGCTGGGGATGAATTGTGAGAAAAGATTAAAAGAGCTGACCCTTTTCAGTTTAAGCAAAAGAAGATTGATAGCAGACATGATTGAAGTGTTTAAAGTTATGAAGGGAATTACTACAGTGAATCAAGACTATTATTCTAAAATGAGTTCATCAAGAATATGGGGACACAGTTGAAAACATATTAAGGGTATACTTTGCACAAGCATGAGGAAGTTTATCTTTGCACAGAGAACCATGGACACATGGAATAAGCTACCAAGTAGTGTGGTAGAGAGTAGGACTTTAGGGACTTTCAAAACTTTTTTTTTTTCAATATTGATTATATTAAAAGCAAATAACATTCCATGCAATCAAGTCGAACTTTACAAGACTAAATTCAATTTAACCCCACCAAAGAGAAAGAGAGGTAGGCCAACATCCAGAATAAAACTTTAAGAATAGAAAAGAAGGAAGAGAATCCTTTTCCCCAATATAAATGCTTATTCTAAAATGTTATGGATTAGATCCTGCCAGGTTTTAAAACAGTTTTAAAATGAGTCCTTTAAGTGAGAATTAGATTTTTTTAACTTCATATAGTATATAACATCAGTTACCTGCTGATAAAAATTGGTGGGCTGGGATTTTTTCAGTTGAGCAAGATAAGTCTACGTGCTAGTAGTGAAGTAAAGGAAATTACAGTTTATTTGTCCTTCTCCACTTTAAGCCCGTCTGGAAGTACACCAAACACAGCTGCTAGTGGATTAGGAGGGATTGTGACACCGAGGCTGTCTGAGAGGCATTTAAAGATTTTGGTCTAGAATGATGTTAATTTGGTGCACGCTCAAAACGTGTGCCAGTGAGGCTGGAGCTTGATTGCAACGTTTGCAGGTTGGATCTTGCCCTAAAAACATATTGGACAATTAAACAAGATAGATGTGCTTGATAAAACAATTTAAGTTGAATAATTGTATGCTTTGCTTATATGGCGCTAGAGTGAATTTTCTGCATGGCTGCCTTCCACTCCTTTTCTGAAATGTTGAGTATGAGATCCTTTTCCCACTGTACTATGGGATCTTTGAAAGGAAGAGTCTTTAAAATGTTTTCACATATTATAGAAATGCTATCCAAGTCCTCAAGACTGATCAATATTTCTTCCAGAATGGAAGTGGATGGGAGGTGAGGAAAATTGGGCAAATTTTGTTTAGCAAATGGGAAGCTAAATTGGGGAAAATATGAATGTGGTTATTTACAAATATAATCTCTTGTTTCAGTCTTGGAAACAACTTTAAATTGTAATTTGTCAAAACTAACAATAATGCTTCTAAGTTTTGAGGCATTTGATCCACATATGTGTTAAATTGCTGATATCTCAGTATCTGAATTAAAGTCCTCTCCAGTTATTTTAGAGAATATTTCAGCTATGAATGTCACTGGGTTTGGACTTTAACAGTTTTCAGGAAGACCTTCAATTCTGATATTATTCCTTCTGTATCCAATTTCCAGCACAGTGAGTCTGTCTCCAAGCACTTTGCATTCAGATTTTGACGCTGTTTCTTTTTTGTCAGCAACAGATGCCAATTGTTCAGCTATTGCAATATGAGTCTTGAACATTTGCTTAACATCTTCAAACTGAGCACCAAGTACTCCAAATTTATTCTAAAATGTAGTCGCATTTTCCTGTACTTTTTCCTCAATTTTTTCTAGTATACCTTTAAAGGTTGCCTCAAAGCGATTACTTAAACCTTTTTCCTGGTCATTAATATCCTGAAGCAGCTTCTCATTTGTCATGTTTATATCCTTTATATCTTTCTTTATATAATCAATTTTATATTGCTCTTTAGCTCCTTTATGCCCCTAACCCCCTTAACCGCAACCCCCAAGACTAGTAGTTATTGAGGTAATCACTGCGGAGATCGTTACCTTCAGCTCAGAATCAAAAGAGTTCTCCTGGCCCAACTCATTTGCACTTTTGCTCCCACTTTCAGAGATCTGTTCCAGGTCAGTCTCTGGCAGGCCGTACCATGAACTTGAGACCTGTTTAGGCTTAGATGAAGCTTTAACTGTCTTTTCCATTTCATTCTGAGCCTTTTTGCTGCTACTCATGGCTGTATATATTTGCATATACTGTAATTAAAGCCCCTCGGGTTGAGTAAGCACAGGATACCTCGGGATGACAGTAAAAAAAAAAAAGTAAAATAACACCACTGCTGATGGAGTTCCATCTCAGATGTCCATCTACCGAAATGGATGAAACCAAAAGAATGGGGACTTTCAAAATTTGAATTGATGTTATTTTAGAAGAATTAAGTGGATAGGACTGGTAAGCTTTGTTGGGCTGAAAGGACTGTTCTCATCTTGATTGTTCTAATGTTCTTACAGGGTGGGTCTTTGATCTGACAGGCTTTTCAATCCACCTGGGTGCGGCCTCTTTCCACTGATATACTGTTCTCACCTCAGTGAAACAGACAACCACCCTTGCTTGGGTTTTCCGTGTGCTCCAATGCTGAGCGACATAGCAATAACCTTCATAAACCTTCATAAACATTTCAACACCATCCTGAAGTGTATTAAGCTGGATTTAAAAAATCAATAATTATAATTATTTGTAAATTTATGTAATAACCACCAATCACATTAATATTCTAAACCAGTAAAAAATTGTTAAAATGTCAACTACAAAGTATAGTCTAGCCAAAAGAAAAGAAAATTCTAAGCAAAGAATTCTTCCAAGAACACCAAGATTTGTTCATCTGTGAAAAAGTTATCATTTTTCAAACCAATTTTCTTTTATTATGTTAAATTACTATTCTAGGTATATTTTTGTATAAATAACAGGCAATCACAATTGTTTTGGGCTCCCTCACTCATTTAATTTTACACACTAATGAACGTATTTTCTTTTAATTCCCATTTCAACCATTTTTTGTATATGCAGTGAGACTTCAGAGCTACAAAAACATAAAACAAGGATGAATTCACGTGAACAAAATGTATGGGGAATTGGAATGAATCTTACAGTCTACTTTTAAAAGTTACATAAATGCCTTTAATAAGTTAAAAAGGATGAATATCATATGATTACTTTAGTACAAACCTTCCATCTGCTCATAAAAGATATGACAAAAAGTAAAAGGTATTTTTAATTGTCTCAGTGGGATCATTTGCAGGTTTAGTTCTTCAGCATTTGATTTACATTTTATATGCAGTGTAAACTAGAAGAAAGGAGGACTATGACTCTGGATTTGCTTGTTATCTCTCCACTGAATTACATTGTCAGTGCTCATCAGGCCCTTTCATATAGAAACCTAGAAACCTAATAAGCCTACTGGAGGGTTCAGCAGATTTATTATAATTGATTTAATGAATGATAACAATGCATATGTGTTCTAAAATCAAGAACTTTAATTGTTCCAATATGTTTTTCATTGAGAGTCATTTAATATAAATTTGAATTCGGTTTTACAAAAATCAGACAATGAAAAATGAAAGCCTTTTTATCAGAAAATGCTCAAGGTTAAGGACAGTTTAAGGTTAGCTTGGGGATGCACAAGTTAATGCTGATACCTCTTACCTTCAGAACCTGGATTAAAATTCCAGTGTGGATATTGTGTATGTGACATTTATACATTCTACTTGTGTTAATTTTGACTCCTCCTGGTACTCCAGTCTCTCTCAACATCCCAAAGATATGGAAGTATGTCACAATAAATATATGATACAGGCAATTTATACTATTTATCTATCTATCTATTGTCACACACGTTCGCATGGGAGGCAGCTAAAGGAATTGAGTGAGGGCAATTCCGAATCTGACCGGGATCTGGCAGAGTGCACTGACTCTTTTTCTCGCTTTCCTGCAGACCATTCACGGGAAATTCCACCTGGCCCTGTTGATGTCACATCCAGGCTCTAGCCTATGACTTAAGACCTTTCCGATCCCGGCCCCTTTGACTTCACTTTCTGCCTTGACCTTTAAAAGCCTCCACCTTTTCCCTTTTCCCTCAGTTCTGTTTTGGACTTCAGTTTGTGTACATCAGTGCTATCATTTACATGCAATTTGCAGCCAGGAAACCAAATATACAGGTGGCTGCCCCAAACCTTGCTATGGCTCTTTGTGGACTTTGTGACACTATCTATCTATCTATCTATCTATCTATCTATCTATCTATCTATCTATCTATCTATCTATCGAATGAATAAGGGTCTCCTGAAAAACAAGGTGGTAAATAATGATGTATGCAAGAATGGGTCTATGGTAAAACATACTTAAGGGTCTGTGGCAGGGTGCAGTTGTTTTAGTAAAAACAGTGCACTCAGACTTGGAAGATGTCATTGCAAGCAAAAAGGTGTTGATGAGGATGGGCATGCGTGGATCTGCAGATGTACACAACTCAGCCAGTTTTGGTAATAGCACTCTGTAGATTGTAATTAAGATGTCTACACCCGCTTGAGTACAAAGTTGTACAAATCTGTTAAGAAGTGCCCTTGGATGGAGAGAGCGAATGGCACTCAAGTGGCAGAGTCTCTCCTGCTGAGTGCCCAAGGAGAAGGGGCAATAAACTGCTTCAATCAACTACCACAGAATGCCAAAGGACAGCAACAAGAAAAGGGAGCAGGGAGCATGGTTCACAGGGTTACCCACTGAATGCTGTGGAATAGTGGCAGGGACACAAGCCAGATTGAGGGATGACTGCATTTGTCGGCTTGACAATGGATGCTTCCCCTTGCTGGGGAGACCATCAGAGGGTGATGAGAGGAGACGGTGTTTTGAATGGATGCACTGCGGCACCCAATGGTTTTTATAGACAGGTCCTGACTGTATTTTTAACTTTCGATTGTAATCTATTTATGAACTGTTTATTTATTGTATTATTTATTTATTTATTTATTATGAATTGCATCACGTTTTTGCACAGTTTGAATTATGTTAAATAAAAGCACTGAGCACTTTTTGCATCACTCCTTTTGCATCACAAACCCCTATTTGTGTGTCCTCACTGCCCAATTCATCTCTATTTACGGCTATCAATGTCTGTGTTCAAGGGCGGAAAGCCAGCTTCGGTTACCTGGGTATCATAGGGCCATATTAGTTTCCACATTGTTCCTCAGTAAAGACCATAAAAGAGAATCAAGTTTTCTTTTATCAAATATGACATTTGCTATAAATGTTCTTTTAAGATACAATGCACATATTCATATAGTAAAACAAGTGCACATAACAGGGTTAAATGACAGCAAATTTTACAAAATATTATGTTTTGAAAGTCTTCCTTTAGTCACAAATGTGACTGATGACTGGACATGACTTCTGTTTAGCCAAGCTCCTTGCTCCTCAGGTGGCAACTGACTTTCAGATCAGTGGGTTCATCTGTGGTATTGAACTGCGGTCTTTGGCTGACATTTTTATGGTACTGCAAATTAAAAGCTGTATATGTCTGGGTGCGAATCCTGCACCTGGTCATTGTCCATGCAGATTTTCAGTATTTGCCCAGTGTCGGCCTTCCTCCGGGTACACTAGTGTCATTCCTCAACCCCAAAGTTGTGTTGATTAGATTAACTGTCCTGAGTGTGAGTGTGTGTGATCAGGTCCTGAGATTGACTGGTGCGTTTTGCCTTTCAAAGGATGAACTGCATGTCCTTATGAACCTGAATTAGATTAAGCATGTTTCTGAGTATTCTGTTATATGTGTAATATTAATTAAAAACTTTTTTTTTATCATACTGACATTTTTAAATGTCTTCTGTAGACTGTTTTTTGCCATCACCTTTTAAAGAAAACAGTTTATATTTCTCATCCTAAGACTTGATAAGTAGCACTAATTAAAATAAAAAGTACATTTTAATCTCTTGAGGAACTCCTACCCTGACTGCCCAGCACAACAACATTGTCTACCTCCAAAATGCTGCATGCACCTTTATCTACTCTATAGGTTCAAAACCGCTTCAGCAAGCAGTTGGCAAAAAAATATATTTTGTGATTCTCAGATAAACAAGTTACAATTAAATTGAATTGCTTGACAGAAGTGGCATCTTCTCTTCAGGTCTGCAAAGAAAGTAAAAGGTCAATTCTGTTATAAATACAAACATATCTTTGTCGTAACACTTACTTTTTCCCATTATGTGCCAATACTTTGGTATGAATTCAATAAATCCTAGAATAAACTGAAGATTCGGTGGAAATCACATGAAATAAATTCCAGGAACAATAAAACATTATATGTGACATAACATCAGATTTCAGTTTATTTAATTTTAATGTACAATTTTAGCACTAGAATCAGTATTATATACAGTATGCTACACTATGATATATCACTTACTTCCAATCAACATAATGTAAAATCAATTCCACAACTGTGTATAAGTGTAATAATTTTATAATTAATATCTGTGTAAATGTTTATATAAACATTGCAAGGTTAAAAAAAGCACAAAAGTACATGAAAAAAACACAATTTCAAACATTAACATTTACATACAAATACATTTTTAACACTGTTTAGGTTCTCAATGCATCCAAATGCAAAGGAGAGGAGAAAACAAAATTCAAACTCTGGACACCAATTACCTGAAATTAACTGGATGCCTAGTCACAATTTAGGCAGTTACGAATGCTCCTTAGTGTTGGCAGATGCCAATAAGACTGGGGCCATAAGGAGAAGATGTGATACTAGCTCTCTCATTGTGGTTGATTCACCTTCTACAAAGTCCTACTTTAATGATACTGATGCCATGTGCCAACGAAGAGCACTAAGATAAGACAGGGAATAAGAAAATCATAGTAACATCTGATCACAGGAACTGATACAATAACTAAACCTTAATACAAAAGCTTCAGAAACTCCAACAAGAGTATGCTTTGATAAAATAATGAATCTTCAGTCTTGATTTAATGCCGATATCAATAAGGCCTCCCTTGTACTGGAAGACATACCATTTTGGAGTTTAAGGATCTTCTTACTAAATGTTCTGCCTACTTCATATCCACCATACTCATAAAATGGAAAATGTTAAAGAAAACTAAAATAAATGCAATTTACATTTAGAGAAAAGGTATTCTAAGCATTCTAGAAATGACAGAAATTCATTTAATTATTTTTACATACAGTATGTTCTCCTGTAACACATCTTAACAACACTGCTTCATATTTGTACCCAATTACACTACAACTTGATATGGCATTTGTTTAAGCACAATTTTCAGTCTTGAAGAAACAGAAATGAGAGAATATAGGATGTTTTGATAGCTACTGTTGATAAGGAATCTATACTGTTTACCATCAGAAACATCCATCCATTATCCAACCCACTATATCCTAAACTACAGGGTCACAGGGGTCTGCTGGAGCCAATCCCAGCCAACACAGGGTGCAAGGCAAGAAACAAACCCTGGGCAGGGCACAAACACACGGGACAATTTAGAATCACCAATGCACCTAACCTGCATGTCTTTAGACTGAGGGAGGAAACCCATGCAGACACGGGGAGAACATGCAAAGTCCATGGAGGGAGGATCCGGGAAGTGAACCCGGGTTTCCTAACTGTGAGGCAGCAGCGTTACCACTGTGCCACCATGATGCTCCCATCTGAAACAACGCTGCAAAATTTAAACAAAGTTCTGTATCTGGAACACCATCCAGTGTTGTGACATGTTGCAGACAGCAATGTTTAAGGCAATGATGTCAACAAAAATGTAAAATGACAGTCAATTACATCACTAATATTGAGTCCTTTAAGTTCTATCAAAATAAGTTCGCAGTGGTTTGAAGATAATGACTTTAATGCTGAATGTAGCTGCTTTGTGATACGTGACATCCATTTGATTTGAATCCCTACTAATAGTTGTTATGTGAAAGGAAGTGCAGGCAAAGCAACAAAATTTTGATTTGTATGTCAAGCCACAAAAGCAGAAACCCAAAATAAACAATGAACCTCATCTGTGAACTTCTGGTGTCACAATATTTTGTTCAATTTCAACATCAATGAAAATAATTTCTGTTCTTCTATTTCACAATCACCTACCAGCAGCTACTGTTCGACACTCACCTCACCTATTGAACTTCACATCATTTTTCAAGATAAATACTGCGTTTATGACTTATTGATGTGTTATTATTGCTTAGTATTTATAATGCATATATTTACAAAATTGCCCACTGTTTTTACTGTTTTTTTATTTCATTCTTTTTGTGAATAACTTATACAGTGTTTAAGTGGTTTCCCAATAACCCTGTTTCCCCCATAGGATCTGTGTATTCTATAATGCAATTTTAGTTAAGGCAATGTTTTTAGGGAATAGATTAGTCGCATTATAGAACCTGCTGTATTAATCAGGCCTAGTGTAGACTACAATAAAGTAAAATATGTCAGCATCCTGATATTTTGTTAAGGTTTAGCATTCAAGTAACATAGGAAAGGCACTATATAAATAAAATGTATTATTATTCTTATTATGAAAACATGGAAACAACATATGTCTTCTACATCAAAAGAAAAAAATCAAATGGCAAAAGATAAATATTAAGTTAAATATCCAATAGTTTTATAGGTTTATAGGGTCACATGTATACAATACAGTGAAATTTGTCGTTTGCATTTGATAATCAACATGCAACACGTTAACACTCTCCAGCACCATGATTAGTAAATAGAATTAAATTACCTTGAAATCGCAGTCTTCCTTACCTGAAAAATCCACAGGACATACTGTATTTGTCATTTAAAGATCAACAGAGTAAGGGCACATAACATGCATAACAGGGTGTACTACTCTTGCAGTTTAACAACATTTATTTTGTCAGAGATGTACGGGGACACTGCCCGGCCGGGACTCCTGGACAGTTCCCAACGGGGACAATACTTCTCCTCGGCCACGAGAGGGCAGCCGCCCGGGTCTATCTGGGGCCACAGAGACGGAGCTGGGATGCCCGTGTGAGGATGTGGCCACCGCCAGGGGGCGCCCGGTCAGTTGGGGAGTCCTGGATGGCAACATTTCCGCCATACCAGGAAGTGCTCCCGGAAACGGTTCTAAGACGACCCGGAGTGCAGTCAGGGGCTTTCCTGACACTTCCGCCACGCCAGGAAGTGACGTCAAGGGGAGCACCTGGGACTCATCCGGGTCCTGATAAAAGGAGCCGCCTCCTTCCAGACGGGGAGCCAGAGTTGGGAGGAAGGAGACGAAGCTTGTGAGGAGGAGGAGGAGGTCCAAGAGAAAGAGAGAGAAAGAAAGAGGGAAAGAAGAAGAAGAAGGGAAAGAGTTGGTGAAAGAAGAGGAGAAAGATGAAGAAAGGAAAGAGTTGGTGAAAGAAGAAGAAAGGAAATAGTTGATGTGAGAAGGCATTGTGGTGCAGTAAAGGAAAAATAAATTGCGTGTTTCATACATCCTGGTGTCGGTCTGTCTGTGTTGGGGGTACGGTTTCCACAATGGCGCCCGAACAGGGACCAACCCCCTGCTAAAAGGGGGGGACCCGTCTTTATAAATATTTTGTGGAGCCAACCCCGCACAGCAGACGAAGGCGCACTACCGCCGCGACACGCAAGCCTGCGCTGACGCCTCTGGAAACGCCCGCTGTAAGCCACGCCAGACGGACGTCTCTGTTATGGGGAAGAAAAAGGGCAACCGGGCCCTGAAGGTAGCGACGCCTCTACCCGGCATCGTCGTTGCGGCTGCACGGGGCGGCGGGGCGGCGGAAGAAGCCGCCCAGCGACAGCGGATTCGAGAAGACGGGATTCGGGAGGTAAGTCTCGCGTCGGAGGGTGATATGCTTGGCGGGACTTACCCTGCGGTCGCCTGGTCATGTTTTTTAGCAGGGGACTGCCCGAATCCGCGTCTGTGGCCGAAGCACGCCGACCCGTGGTCTGACAACGAGACGACGGGGGAGACGAGGAGCCGCTGCTGATTGCAGAATGGCTGCGGGGCGGAAGCTGCCCGGAAGTCTCTTCCCCGAAGACGTCCGCTCATAGGGTGGAGGGAGCGTTGGAAGACCGGAAGTTCCTCCCCAAAACAAGTACGGGATTGGACGGTGTGTGTTGTGTCCCCGCCGGTGAGTACAAGAAGGCGGGACCAACGAACGTCAATCCTGGGACACCCGAAGACCCAACGGAGCATGCGCAGGAGCTCCACGGGTCCCAGCCGGCAGGTGAGTCAGAGAAGTGTACGACTTCAGTGCCGGCTGGCTTAAGTGACTTGTTGTTGGCTGTACAGGAGTTAGAGAAAGTCTTTCGTCCTGTACAGCCTCTCTTGCAGGTATTACAGAACCTGACGAGTGTGCTCAAGACGCTGGAGGAGACTACGGACGCGCCCCTGAGAGCCGTACTGGGGTGGTTAACGCGGCGACGTGGGATTCTCCAGTCAGTCCGATCGCGTCGGTACAGGTAAGTGACACCGGTACCGAACAGGATTATGGAATCCTTAGCGAAAAGAACCTGGATGTAACGGAAGGGATTCAAGTAGCAAGGGTTCCGACAGTAGATCGGGGGACGAGTACTGAAACCGCAGTACAAACAGAGTCGGGGGGGCGGTGCCGGCTTGTATGTGTCGGCACCCAGACCACCCGGCGCCAAGAAGCGGTGCTCGGAGCCCGATCGAGAAGGATGCAAACGGCAAGGGGTCCCGCTTTAATTCATAAGGGGATCCAAGCTGTTGTGGCACCCCAGAGCAACGGGAGGCCCCGGAGAAAAATGGAGGGGTCTCCGGACAGGGCGAAGAGAGTGAGCGAGAGCTCGTGTGCGGCGAGAGAGCTCTCTCCGAGGCAATGGAGAGCTGCCCCGAGCCAAGCTGAACGGATACAGGCACGGGCGTTCCCGTCCTGTTTTCAGGCCCGGAGAACACCTGAAATACAAGGGGTGCGCCGGTGTTACAGGTGCCATGGAGCTGGGCATTTGTGGAGGCGTTGTCCGTATGCCCCGAGCAGAAATGCCATTAGGCGGCGTCGGGACGACGTCTCCGCACCTGTGTCTTCTTTTTCAGGTCCAGACCATGGAAGATGGTACGCCGGGACCCCGAAATGGGAAACTGTTGACCCTCTGGACGGGCCGCTTTGCGGATGGGCTTCAGCTGGTGAGGGGCAGTGTCAGAGATGTACGGGGACACTGCCCGGCCGGGACGCCTGGACAGTTCCCAACGGGGACAATACTTCTCCTCGGCCACGAGAGGGCAGCCGCCCGGGTCTATTTGGGGGCCACAGAGACGGAGCTGGGATGCCCGTGTGAGGATGTGGCCACCGCCAGGGGGCGCCCGGTCAGTTGGGGAGTCCTGGATGGCAACATTTCCGCCATACCAGGAGGTGCTCCCGGAAACGGTTCTAAGACAACCCGGAGTGCTTCCAGGGGCTTTCCTGACACTTCCGCCACGCCAGGAAGTGACGTCAAGGGGAGCACCTGGGACTCATCCGGGTCCTGATAAAAGGAGCCGCCTCCTTCCAGACGGGGAGCCAGAGTTGGGAGGAAGGAGACGAAGCTTGTGAGGAGGAGGAGGAGGTCCAAGAGAAAGAGAGAGAAAGAAAGAGGGAAAGAAGAAGAAGAAAGGAAAGAGTTGGTGAAAGAAGAGGAGAAAGAAGAAGAAAGGAAAGAGTTGGTGAAAGAAGAAGAAAGGAAAGAGTTGATGTGAGAAGGCATTGTGGTGCAGTAAAGGAAAAATAAATAGCGTGTTTCATACATCCTGGTGTCGGTCTGTCTGTGTTGGGGGTACGGTTTCCACAATTTATACAGCACATTTTCATACAAACAATGTAGCTCAAAGTGCTTTACATGATGAAGAAAGAGAAAAAAGACAAAATAAGAATTAAAATAAGAGAACACTAATTAACATAGAATAAAAGTAAAGTCTGATGGCCAGGGAAGACAGAAAAAACAAAAAAAAACTCCAGATGGCCGGAGAAAAAATAAAATCTGCAGGGGTTCCTAGGCCACGAGACCGCCCAGCCCCCTCTAGGCATTCTACCTAACATACTGTAAATGATCAGTCCTCATTGTATTCTGGGTTCTCATGGAAGGACTTGATGATGACGGTCATGTGGACTTCTGGCCTTTAATCCATCAATGTAGGGACATCACAGTGCTTTGATCAGATGATAGTGGCCACAGAAAATGACCAAAAAGTAAAGAAAAAGAACAGAAGAGAAAGAAAGGGTTAGTACGGATTTTGGAGCCACCATGAATAGTAATGATAGTTAATTGAATATACAGAGCATCAGGATTAAACTAAAATGAAGCTATGAGAAAGCCATGTTAAAGCAATGTGTTTTTAGCAGTGTTTTAAAGTGCTCCACTGTATTAGCCTGACAAATTCCTATTGGCAAGATGTTCCAGATTTAAGTTTAGCTCTTGGAATTCTAAGCAGACACTCATTTGAGGATCTAAGGTTACGATTTGGAATATAGGGTGTTAGACATTCCGAAATATAAGATGAAGTGAGATTATTTAAGGCTTTGTAAACCATAAGCAGTATTTTAAAGTCAATTCTGAATGACACAGGTAACCAATGAAGTGACATCAAAACTGGGGTGATGTGCTCGGATTTTCTTTTCCTAGTTAGGATTCTAGCAGCTGCATTCTGCACTTGTTGCAATTGACTGATGTCTGTTTTGGGTAGTCCTGAGAGGAGTGCGTTACAGTAACCTAGTTGACTGAAAACAAAAGCGTGAACTAATTTCTCAGCATCTTTCAGTGTTATAAGAGGTCTAACTTTTGCTATGTCTCTTAAGTGAAAAAATGCTGTCCTAGTGATCTGATTAATATGTAATTTGAAATTCGGGTCACAGTCAACAGTTACCCCTAAATTCTTTACCTCCGTCTTGACTTTTAATCCTATTATTTCTAATAACCTCAATATATAAATTATTGCCCATCGCTAAAAGTTCAGTTTTCTCTTTATTTAAGAAATTACAAAAGTTAATTATCCATGCAATGCTTTTGAAAAGCATTTATCCCAGCTGTATATTGTTTTAATGAATAGGGAAGATTTTGTAAAACTGAATATGTAAGACGCTTTATATTTTTTCCTGTGGGCTACAAAATGAATATAGTATAACATTCTCAAAACTTTTCATCAATAGGCAACCTAGAGTTCTCAATTAATTAATGCATGCCTTTTAGAGAATGCAGGAGGAAAACTAGAATACCAATAGGAGGATCCACTTAGGCATGGGAAGAACATGCAAATTCCACACTGACAGTGACCTGGGATGGGATTCAAATCCACAGATCGGGATCCATTAGACAGTAGTGCAAATAATTGCACCGCCATGCCCTACCAAAAAAGTAATGTGTAAGTGCTAATTAAAACTGCAAACCCTGAAAATATTTCAACATACACACTATTTTGACTACAGCTCAGCTTTCACATGTGCTGATGAACAAAGAAATACATAGAAATAAGTTTTACTTGTGAGCTCTTTTTTTTCTTTCAATTGAAGAGTGACAAAGTCTATTCATGCAACTTTGGATGAAAGGCAGAAACACAATCCCATAGGAATGAAAAGTCAAACAAGAGATCTCCTTAATATCTTTTTGTCTTCTGCTTCTCAGATTTTTCTCCAGAGAAAATAAATACACACAAAAATATGCACAAGGGTCTCCTCTTGAGTTTCAGGAGCAATCTCAGTAAAGTCACACAATGGACTCAGATTTTCCAAGTAGTGACCTCACATTTTTTTCAGTTTGAAAGTATTGTCATTGTATGCTTAGTAATATATGGTGAAATGTATTGGCACTTGTCAGTGGCAATAAAACACTCGACTATGATTACAAAACTGTAGTCATTGCTTCTGAATAATACTGTTGGCTGCTCTAACTTATATTGCTCTGCTCCAATTAGATCATGCTCATTCTAGAATAAAAGGCAAGAAAGTGTTGCATAGTGAGTAAGACTTTGGACTTCAAACCCTGAGGTTGTGGGTTCAAATCCATCTATTGACACCACTAAGTGACCATGAGCAAGTCACTTCATCTGCTTGTGACAAAATTGGAAAAAGAAAATAAAGTTCCTTATTGCATCTCTAAAATGTTGTAAGTCATCTAGGATACAGGCATCAAGAAATATATGAAGTATTGAAAGAGATTAAAACAAGACTAGAAAGATATCTCTCAAAATATCACAACCTTTTCATATTAAATTCTCAATTTTTACTCCTTTTACCTCAGTTGTATCTCACATCACATTTTTGGTATAAAGCTATTTCTCCTAAAGAATTTTATTAGAAATATCTATAGCAATAGAATGTTGTACTGTGTTAGCCATAGGCTGATACAGGAGAAAGTAGGGTGAAACCTTTAATTGGCTAACTAAATCTATACTAATAAAAGGCAAAGCCCTCACTCACTCACTCACTGACTCATCACTAATTCTCCAACTTCCCGTGTAGGTAGAAGGCTGAAATTTGGCAGGTTCATTCCTTACAGCTTACTTACAAAAGTTGGGCAGGTTTTATATCGAAATTCTACGCGTAATGGTCATAACTGGAAGCTGTTTTTCTCCATTTACTGTAATGGAGATGATCTTGAACGCCGTGGGGGCGGAGTTTCGTGTGACATTATCATGCCTCCCACGTAATCACGCAGTACATAGAAAACCAGGAAGACCTCCAAAAAGCGCTCAAGAAAACATGCATTATATAATTGAGAAGGCAGCGAAGCAATAAGAAGCGAGCGAGTGACATATACAACCATATTCATGAGTTCTGCTACTTCGGAAACAAAGCACGATGTAAACCTACACTTTAAATTAAGTTCATAGACAGGCTGCGCTGGCGTTTGTAATTTAGTGCCTGCCCATATAAGGCCGTCCGTCAGCGGCAATCCAATAGCAAACTCCCACTAAATATTCACGGGTGAAGGACTGTGCTTATGGAGAGGAAGATGAGATGGTCAGGGTGGTGTTTGACACAAACTCAGCGAAACTGCGAGAGAAAAGACTAAGGTAACATTAAATACAGCCATGGACATCGCACGAGATGGCACCAGCACAGGTGGGAACCTTCGATGCATGTACACCGAGTGGCTCACGTGAACTGGCGCAGTGCACAGATAAAAGCAACAGTTCCAAAGAGCTGAACAAAACCGAATTACACAATTGAAAAGGCAGCAAAAAATATGAAGCGTCTGATACATACAAGCATATTCATAAATCCAGCTACTGCGGAAACAAAGCACACGGTGGAAAAAGTCAATGTCCGCTAAAGGAAGACAGTGTAAAAAACTGTGCATGCAGTGTGTCAGGTCTCAGATAAAGAAGAAGACGAGCTGTTTATTGATGCAGTAAGAAACAAATCGATGAAAGAAACCTGTCATCTTTACAATGATTGACAAACACGGAATGTAACTTGAACACAACACATCCTACAAATACGAACCTGATTGAAAGAAATAATGATAATCAAATCCTTGATGACAGCAACACTCAGTAACACTCACAAAACAAATACTGTATATTGACAGTCATGGTTCGTTATTTTTAAAATGTTCCCTTTTCTTTTCTAGCTTTTTAACACACTACTTCTCGCTGCGATACGGGTACAGTATATATATATGTATATATATACACCCCGATCTACATCTACATCCGATCTAGTGGATACTTTATTCGCCATCAATGATTGTTTTGGTAAAGCCATACTCAGTGTATTCATTAGATGAGCGGTAAAAAGTAAGAGCGAGGGAGGATGACTTATTGAGGCATGCAGGCTGTAGTCTTGCGTCAACTCTATCTGAATTGCGATCACATTTGAAAAAATATATCTTTTCAAGTTCTATTTAGTCCATATGTGTCAAACTCAAGGGCCGCGGGCCACATCCGGCCCGGCGTGTAATTATATCCGCCCGAGATCATTTTATATACTGTATTATTGTTATTAATGGCCGGGTATATGAAGCGCTGGTAACACAATAAACTACAGATCCCATAATGCAATGCGCTTCAGCTGCCTTGCGAACACTTACCACGTTAATCAAGTCTAGCTTATGATGCTGCAAGTTATTGCGAAGCTAGCCACACGATGCTGAAGAGAAAAGTTGATTCTGAAAATAGAGCCTTTAAAAACCGATGGGAGGCTGAGTATATGTTTACTGAACCCGTGTGTCTCATTTGTGGAGCTAATGTGGCTGTAATTACAGAATTTAATCTAAGACGGCACTATGAGACAAAACATCAGGGTAACCTGAATGCAATGCAGAAGATACAGAAAGCAGAATAATTAAATAAGAATCTGACACTTCAGCGGACGTTTTTACCCGTGCACAATCACAAAGTGATTTCAAGTGAAGCTGCTTTTATGGGAGACACAAATGCACCAGTGCACTTTGCCCCACTTTCCCTGTTGCCAAGTAATGTTAAACCAAGTCGTCACTACGGTGTTCCCAAATACGCACTTTGCTGATAAACTGAGCACTGCGCACTGAGTTTGCACGGCGCTTTGGTGACTTTGAAGAACAAAAAAATCCGTCTACATGCGGCTCAAACCTTGTGCATGTTTGGTAGCACATATCTGTGTGAGAAGCTCTTCTCAGTGATAAAGACTAACAAAACAGCACACAGGAGTCGCCTCACTGATGAGCACCTGCAATCCATCCTGAGAATCTCCACAACACAGAACCTCACAGCAAACAGAAACGAACCTGTGGCCAAAAAGATGCCAGGCGTCCAGCTCTAAAATGACATATGAGCAAAGACAACTGAATGATTTGATTTGTTATTGCTGAAAGGAACACATTTTATTTATATTTCCAGGTTTTGTTATGCAGCATGTTCATATTTGAATTTGTATAATTTTGACAGGATATATTTTTATGGAGAGCAAAATCTTTTGGGATATTTAAAATCTAAGTTTATTTTTATATAAAATTACATAAGAGTAAAGAAATTTGAATGTTTGTTCTTTTAACGTTTACTTTATTTCTAACTTGTATAATTTAGACAGGATATATTTTTATGGAGAGCAAAATATATAAGTTGGTTTGAGTTGATTTATTCAGGAATAATATTCCTGTCTGTTTTACCATTCCTACCAAAGATATTTCTGTCGACTAAATAAAAATTCCTTCTATTTAAAATTTAAATAGAACTTGAACAAATACGATAGTTCATAATATCCACGCAGACTTGCAGGTAAGAGCGGGAGTTATCCGTTTTAACAAGCAGTGTATTGCACTGATACGAAATAGCTGTGTGTGTATATATGTAGATATGTACAGTCATGTGAAAACATTAGGACACCCTTTGAAAGCATGTGGTTTTTTGTAACATTTTTAATAAATGGTTATTTCATCTCCGTTTCAACAATACAGAGAGATTAAAGTAATCCAACTAAACAAAGAAAACTGAAGAAAAGTCTTTTCAAGATCTTCTGTAAATGTCATTCTACAAAAATGCCTATTCTAACTGAGGAAAAGATAGGACACCCTTGCCCCTAATAGCGAGTGTTACCTCCTTTGGCTGAAATAACTGCAGTGAGACGGTTCTTGTAGCCATCTACCAGTCTTCGACATCGGTCTGAGGAAATTTTACCCCACTCCTCAATGCAGAACTTTTTCCAGCTGTGAGATGTTTGAGGGGTTTCTTGCACGTACAGCCCTTTTCAAGTCACCCCACAGCATCTCAATGGGATTCAAATCTGGACTTTGACTTGGCCATTCCAGGACTCTCCATTTCTTCTTTTCAGCCAATCTTTGGTTGATTTACTAGTATGTTTTGGGTCATTGTCATGTTGCATGGTCCAGTTCCGCTTCAGCTTTAATTTTCTAACTGATGGTCTCACATGTTCTTCAAGCACCTTCTGATACACAGTAGAATTCATCGTGGATTCTATGATGGTGAGCTGACCAGGTCCTGCTGCAGCAAAGCAGCCCCAAACCATGACACTTCCACCTCCATGCTTCACAGTTGGTATGAGGTTCTTTTCTTGGAATGCTGTGTTTGGTTTACGCCAAACATGTCCTCTGCTGTTTTGTCCAAATAATTCAATTTTGGACTCATCTGTCCAAAGAACATTATTCCAGAAGTCCTGGTCTTTGTCAACTTTATCTCTGGCAAATGTCAGTCTGGCCTCGATGTTTCTCTTGGAAAGCAAAGGTTTCCTCCTTGCACACCTCCCATGCAAGTTAAACTTGTACAGTCTCTTTCTGATTGTAGAGGCATGTACTTCTACATCAACAGTAGCCAGAGCCTGCTGTAGTTCTCGAGATGACACTTTAGGGTTTTTGGAGACCTCTTTTAGCATCTTGCGGTCTGCTCTTGGGGTGAACTTGCTGGGGCGACCAGTCCTGGGCATGTTGGCAGTTGTTTTGAAAGCCCTCCACTTGTAGACTATCTTCAGGACAGTGGAATGGCTGATTTCAAAATCTTTGAGATCTTTTAAATCCCTTCCCAGACTCATAGGCTGCTACAATCTTTTTTCTGAAGTCCTCTGACAGCTCTTTTGTTCTCACCATGGTGCTCACTCTCACTTCAACAGTCAGTAGCACACCAAACTAAATGTCTGAGGTTTAAATAGGGCAAGCCTCATTCAACATGCAGAGTAACGATCTACTAATTATGTGCACCTGGTGTGATATACCTGTGTGAGATCTGAGCCAATTTAAGAGGGAATACATGTGAGGGTGTCCTATCTTTTCCTCAGTTAGAATAGGCATTTTGTACAATGACATTTACAGAAGATCTTGAAAAGACTTTTCTTCAGTTTTCTTTGTTTAGTTGGATTACTTTAATCTCTCTGTATTGTTGAAACGGAGATGAAATAACCATTTATTAAAAATGTTACAAAAAACCACATGCTTTCAAAGGGTGTGTATGTATATGTATATATATGTATTTGTGTGTATATATGTGTTTGTATGTATGTATGTGTGTATGCATATGTATGTGTATATATGTAGATATATATATATGTATGTTGTCAGGGATGCCAGGGGCCATGACCCGGCCGGGACGCCAGGAGGGACCGGAAGAGGGTCAGAGCCCTGCCTGGATCACGTGGGTTTGCCTTCCGGGTTGCTTTGGGGGCCACGGGTCAAGGGCATGGAAGCCCTTCCCTGTAGGAGCCCGTGGTCACCGCCAGGAGGCGCCCCAATGCCTTGGGGACTTGTTTCCCCAGCACTCCCGCCACACCAGGAAGTGCTGGGGGGAAGACTTTGGAGGATGCCCGGAGAGCAGCCGGGAGGACAGCCGACACTTCCGCCACGCTGGGGCGTGGTCAGAGAAGGAATGCCGGGAACACCAGGTGCTCATCCGGGTCGTCTATAAAAGGGGCCGTCTCCATTCATTCGGGGCTGGAGTCGGGTGGAAGTAGGACGAAGCAAGAGGAGTGTGGAGGCGGCCCGAAGAAAGGCATTGTGGCCAGGATTTTGAGGACTATTTGGGGTTTGTGCACGACTGGGTCTTTGTGACCATTATTTGGGGGTCTTGGTGACCTAAGTACTGTAAATAATTTGTATAATAAACGTGTGGTGTTTTAAAACAAGATGTCCGCCTGTCTGTGCCCGGGTGGCGTTCACAATGTATATATGTGTATATATATGTGTATATGTATAGATATGTATATATATATGTTTATGTGTGTGTGTGTAAATAAATAAATATATATATGTATATATATGTATATATATATGTGTGTATATATATATGTATATATATATATGTATATATATATATATATATATATATGACAACAACACTCATCACTCACAACAGTGACAAAACAATTACATTGACAATCATGTTACGTTATTTTCAAAATGTTTCCTTTTCTTTTTCATTGCTTCTTTAACACACTACTTCTCCGCTGCGAAGCGGGTATTTTGCTATCTATAATAATAAAAGGCAAAGCCCTCACTGACTGACTGACTCACTGACTCATCACTAATTCTCCAACTTCCCATGTAGGTAGAAAGCTGAAATTTGGCAGGCTTATTCCTTACAGCTTACTTACAAAAGTTAAGCAGGTTTCATTTCGAAATTCTACACGTAACGGTCAAAACGGTCGATAACGTCCGCCATGTTGAACTTTCTTATTTATGGCCCCATCTTCATGAAATTTGGTAGGCGGCTTCCCTGCGCTAACCGAAACCGATGTACGTACTTATTTCAGTGGTATGACACCACTGTCGGCCGCCATATTGAATTTTCCAAACGTCACTAATTCTCCAACTTCCCGTGTAGGTAGAAGGCTGAAATTTGGCAGACCCATTCCTTACAGCTTACTTACAAAAGTTAAGCAGGTTTCATTTTGAAATTCTAGGCCTAATGGTCATAACGATCAACAACTTCCGCCATATTGAACTTTCTTATTCATGGCCCCATTTTCACGAAATTTGGTAGGCGGCTTCCCTGCGCTAACTGAACCCAATGTACATACTTATTTCGGTGGTATGATGCCACTGTCAGCCGCCATATTGAACTTTCCAACGTCACTAATTCTCCAACTTCCCGTGTAGGTAGAAGGCTGAAATTTGCTACTTATTTCGGTGGTATGATGCCACTGTCAGCTGCCATATTGAACTTTTAACGGAAACCGATGTCCATACTTATTTCGTTGGTATGACACCACTGTCGGCCGCAATATTGAACTCTCCAACGTCACTAATTCTCCAACTTCTCGTGTAGGCAGAAGGCTGAAATTTGGCAGGCCCATTCCTTACAGCTTACTTACAACAATTAAGCAATTTAATTTCGAAATTCTACGCATAACGGTCATAATGGTCAACAACGTCCGCCAAGTTGAACTTTCTTATTTACGGCCCCATTTTCACGAAATTTGGTAGGCGGCTTCCCTGCGCTAACTGAACCCAATGTACATACTTATTTCGGTGGTATGATGCCACTGTCAGCCGCCATATTGAACTTTCCAACGTCACTAATTCTCCAACTTCCCGTGTAGGTAGAAGGCTGAAATTTGCTACTTATTTCGGTGGTATGATGCCACTGTCAGCTGCCATATTGAACTTTTAACGGAAACCGATGTCCATACTTATTTCGTTGGTATGACACCACTGTCGGCCGCAATATTGAACTCTCCAACGTCACTAATTCTCCAACTTCGCGTGTAGGCAGAAGGCTGAAATTTGGCAGGCCCATTCCTTACAGCTTACTTACAACAATTAAGCAATTTAATTTCGAAATTCTACGCATAACGGTCATAATGGTCAACAACGTCCGCCAAGTTGAACTTTCTTATTTACGGCCCCATCTTCACGAAATTTGGTAGGTGGCTTCCCTGCGCTAACTGAACCCAATGTACATACTTATTTCGGTGGTATGATGCCACTGTCAGCCGCCATATTGAACTTTCCAACGTCACTAATTCTCCAACTTCCCGTGTAGGTAGAAGGCTGAAATTTGCTACTTATTTCGGTGGTATGATGCCACTGTCAGCCGCCATATTGAACTTTTAACGGAAACCGATGTCCATACTTATTTCGTTGGTATGACACCACTGTCGGCCGCAATATTGAACTCTCCAACGTCACTAATTCTCCAACTTCTCGTGTAGGCAGAAGGCTGAAATTTGGCAGGCCCATTCCTTACAGCTTACTTACAACAATTAAGCAATTTAATTTCGAAATTCTACGCATAACGGTCATAATGGTCAACAACGTCCGCCAAGTTGAACTTTCTTATTTACGCCCCATCTTCACGAAATTTGGTAGGTGGCTTCCCTGCGCTAACTGAACCCAATGTACATACTTATTTCGGTGGTATGATGCCACTGTCAGCCGCCATATTGAACTTTCCAACGTCACTAATTCTCCAACTTCCCGTGTAGGTAGAAGGCTGAAATTTGCTACTTATTTCGGTGGTATGATGCCACTGTCAGCCGCCATATTGAACTTTTAACGGAAACCGATGTCCATACTTATTTCGTTGGTATGACACCACTGTCGGCCGCAATATTGAACTCTCCAACGTCACTAATTCTCCAACTTCTCGTGTAGGCAGAAGGCTGAAATTTGGCAGGCCCATTCCTTACAGCTTACTTACAACAATTAAGCAATTTAATTTCGAAATTCTACGCATAACGGTCATAATGGTCAACAACGTCCGCCAAGTTGAACTTTCTTATTTACGGCCCCATCTTCACGAAATTTGGTAGGTGGCTTCCCTGAGCTAACCGAAACCAAAGTACGTACTTATTTCGGTGGTATGACACCACTGTCGGCCGCCATATTGAACTTTTCAACAGTCTTTGTTACTTATGGGCCCATCTTCAAGAAATTTGGTACACGGGTTCCCAACGCTATCTGAATCCTACTTACGTACATATATACGTCCATAGCCTGCAGCTTGGTCACCGTGTAAGGCGGCGTTGGGTCCCCGATCCCAACGCCTCCCACGTTGTTGGTTGCCTGCCTATATAAGGCCGTCCGACGTTCCAGTCTCTACATTCCCTTCCTTGCTTCACCACGGGGATTCACGTCTCCCTACTGATAACTACAGCCTTTTTGTTTAATCCACAGCTTCTCCGCTGTTTTATTGTTTGTTTATTACAATTATAGTTATTGTATAGGTATTTTACACTTACTTTACATTGCTCAGGTACCCATTTCCTTTATCATTCCAACCCCCATTACCATGTCTATCGAGATGATCACTATTGATCAAAGAACTATCACTTACCAAGTGGTTTCCATGCCCGGAGATACCACCTACCTTTTCCATTCTCTTTGTTACATATTGCACGGCCAGATCAGGCTCACTCTTGATATCCAGAGGAACATTGTGTCTTATGTATTGAATGATTGAGACAGGTTCAAGGTGTGGACTGATGACGGTACAGGAGATAATTATACTACACAGGAGCACTATAAGAGTGAAATGCTTAAGCCCTTCACCTATTGTTCTGCATGTGAGTTGATGGCTGCCCCTGAATTGTTCGGCTGTCGCTTTCAAGTGTACCGAAATGGCCAAATATTTTACACCTTTCGACAACCGCCAATGCCTCTTAAACATCTTAGATTCACAGGTGACGATTTCAGTAGTGTACACTTTGATGTTTATGAATGTTTAAACTCTCAAAAGCTGGACGTGATTTTATCGCTGAAACCGGTTGTGTGCTTACAACGCTTGACAGATGCCGAATGTCACTTCAATACAACAAATCCTGCAAATACTGTCATAATTGAAACAAACCATGAAACTCAAACTGATTATGACAGCAGCAATCCAAGCTGTGAGATTTGAGACCAGATTACTGTTCACATGGCCAACTGTAAGTTGCATGCTCAAGAGTAAGCTCTTCGGCACTGCAAAGCGCGGGTGTTTTGCTAATAGATTATAAATACAAGCTTTCGAATTAGTTAAGGCCCCTTCACACCTTGCCTGATGAAGGGTCCTTAGCTGCCTCGAAAGCTTGCAATTGAAATCTATTTAGTTAGCCAGGAGAAATATCTGTGGCAAAGTTGACTCTAAAATGAAATATAAATGAGAACCTCTTTAAAGCCGTCAAAGATCAACCTTTGGGTAGTATGATTTTTCCAGTGGGATCAGGAAATCAGTTAATGCGTATTTACCAACTAACCTAACATGCATATTTTTGAGATATGGGCACAAAACTACTTCTGCAGTAAAGCTAAACTAATCAGAAATAAGCAAATGGTATATGAGCAGTTGCCAAGTAAGAAATTGAACCAGTGTTTCATGAGCTGTGAAAGCATACGGTGTACTCCTCTCCTGATAGATAGATAGATAGATAGATAGATAGATAGATAGATAGATAGATAGATAGATAGATAGATAGATAGATAGATAGATAGATAGATAGATAGATAGATAGATCAGCAGTTATGTCATAACAAATAAAGGCATCTGGTAAAAATCACTTCCAATACCATCATTGCAAAATCAGGCTTTTGCTGAAAGTTCCTCTGGTTGACCAGGGTGTCCTGAAGAACATGTGAAGTACTGGTCTTGGTGATTAACTATTATGTAATGATCCTAACCACGCATTACCACAGAGAAAAAAAATTAAGAATCTGTATGTTTCACAGCAAGGAAACAGAAAAGAAATAACGGAGGTTACCTCTCTCAGACAAGAAGGCAAGACAATGCTCTCACCAGCATTTCAGTACTGTTTCAGTGGTGCACTGCAGCACAGCACTTACAGTCTCGGCTGCATGTTGCAATGGAGGTTTACGTGGCTCCTTGTGCCACCCAGTTCCTTGACAGCGGCTTTTCGTCACCCGCCACTGAAGTAAAAGGAAAGAGGTTCTGAGATTAGTTTACCACAGAAATTTAAAGAAAGGGATTCTGGAGGTTAATTCTAATAGTAGTATTAGAAAGAGAGGTATTAACTTACCTTTGATATGGAGTTAAAGTGTCAGACTTCATTTCCGTATGTGTATGTGTACTTGTATGCCAGTAAGGCTGCCAGTATTTTAATAGAGGCCTTGCCACCTGCAATTTGTTAGGGGATGATGCAGTATGATTGGTCGGTGAAATTGTGCCGAGTGTAAAAAGCACTTCCTACTGGCAGGGGTTGTCTTTTGACTCAGTTGCGATGGTAAATGATTGTTTAGTGTAGCTCAATAATAAAAATACATCAAGCATAGCTGTTTGTGTCTTATTTTGTATATATCTCCTAGTAATAGTATAGTTTTGGTGTTTATATGAATTGGCTTTGTGGTGCATTTTTAGTATATTTCACCGATATTTCATTTTGTAAATATTTTTTTGGATCGTATTACTGGAAGGACTGTATGTTTTTGTAGTATCTTCCTTTATTCCTGTTTTTATTTCTTTTTCATTTGGAGACTTGCCATGCACACTGTAAATATTATACAGTTCTGCTGGTTTTGGAACATTGCTTCTTTGTGTTTTGTATGTCAGTTGTGGTGAGGACTGTGTAATAAAACCCACCTGATACTGTTTTCCATGCACCTGTAAATAAAAACCTACTTTTGTTTTGCAATACCATCTTTTTGTGTCTGACACCTCTTAACTCTGATCCCGATCGGTTCCAAACTACAAGATGACCAGCAAGAAGTCTGGTGCCATCTTTCCCACTACATGAGGTGTCACAGTCATCTTTCCTGATTAGTTACTAATTATTCTTTAAGTAACAAAAATATCACAGGTTATACAGTTATACATTAATAGGAAATAAAAATGTAACAAATTATTCACAGGGTAACAAAAATGAAGAACTCATCACACTGTTTATTATTTACAGTATTTTGTTCCTGTCGCCACTTTATACAATACAATACAATACAGTTTATTTTTGTATAGCCCAAAATCACACAGGAAGTGCCGCAATGGGCTTTAACAGGCCCTGCCTTTTGACAGCCCCCCAGCCTTGACTCTCTGAGAAGACAAGGACAAACTCCCAATAAAAACCTTTTAGGGGAAAATGGAAGAAACCTCGGGAAAGGCAGTTCAAAGAGAGACCCCTTTCCAGGTAGGTTGGGCGTGCAGTGGGTGTCAAAAGTAGGGGGTCAATACAATACAATACACAGAACAGAAGAATTCCTTAATACAGCATAATAATAAAAATTTTAGAAGTACGGTTTAACAGTAGATGATATGACATAATTAGGTTTGGATATTTTTAGAGTCCTGGAGACCTCATCCATCTAGCTGCCTTCCCATTTGGCCATGCCACGGCTGAAACGTTGCTCCGATGAAAGGACCCTCTTTCCCATGATTCCTGTGATCCTCCATCAGGGATGACTTTACCATAGGCAGGCAAACAACTTGGCAAGTGGGCCGTGGCACCAATTGCCACATTTGGGTACCGAGAAAAGAAACAGAATAGGTGAGGGTTAGTATTCAAATATAATTATCATGTTACTTATGTTATCTTTCTTATGTAACTTCCTGGTGAGTTACAGGATTAAAATTATTAAAGTGCTGAATGCAATGTGCGGCAGGGTCTGCTAAGCTAGTATTTGGTTTGTACTGTGATGCTGAGATCTGGGATCTTATATTTTTAATTTTCTCATTGAAGAAGTTCATAAAGTCTGTACTGCTAATATCTGTTGGTATTTTGCACTGTTGATCTGAATTCCCATTTGTTAATTTAGCCACTGCTCTAAAAAAGTACCCTAGGATTTTTATTATTGCTATCTATTATTGTAGAATAGTATTCTGAGCGAGCTTTAAAGAGGGCCTTTTTATATTTATATACACTCTCTGTCCATGCAATTTGAAAGACATGTAGCTTTGTTGTTCTCCATCTGCGCTCCAGTTTTCGACACTCTAATTTAAGAGCTCGAGTATTTTCATTAAACCAGGGAGAGTTTCTATGTGCTTTGATCACTTTTGTTTTTAGGGGAGCCACTGTGTCCAGAGCATCTCTCAAGGTCACATTATAATGTGATATTAGCTGATCTAAATTGTTTTCCACGTTTACACTTGATGTTAACTGATCTAAATGGTTTTCCACAATTACACTCGACTTACTCAAGGTATCTATAAATTCTGAAGCAGAATTACAATCTAGATGTCGCACTGTCTTTGTTTTAATCTGCGAGTGCGCTGGCATGGGCAGAACTAAATCAAACGTAATTAAGAAGTGATAGGAAATAACTACATTTAATGGAGTAATATTTAAATTTTGAATTTCAACTTTGTAAGTTATAATTAAATCTAATGTATGGTTATGATTATGATTTGGACCTTTGACAATCTGACAAAATCCTACTGAATTTAACAAATAAGTAAAACATTTGCTAAAAGTGTCAGTTTCCACATCAATGTGTACATTAAAATCCCCCATCAGAACTACGTGATCATAATTATAGCCAAATCAGACAGAAGGTTGCTAAATTCAGTCATGAACAATGAATATGGCCCTGGTGGTCTGTAGACTAGCACTATAATTGTGTTGTAATCTGTTTTAATATTTAAAACGAATACCTCAAAGGATGTAAAGTTGCCTAAATTTGATGATGTATGTGCTACTTTACTGATATACAGTATATCTAATATTATGTTGTGCGTATGTTGAAGAAAATATTTCTTGGAGAAAATGGCTTTACAGACTGTGATGATACATTTGCTCCTACCAGTGAAGGAAACTTTCTGATGGTTTTAACTTTCTGATGTCAATTTTCTTTCTATTTTATCGGTTTTCCCAAGATTCTAAAGTTATGTCTTCTCCTTAAAGAAGTAAAGTAAATCTGACATTCACACCGTAATGTTTATATTAAAACTGATTTCTTCAGATATATTTTCCCAGCAGCTACTGGAAGGTGAGTTCTACTGTCAATTTTTAGCTTAAATGCAAATTACATCTGAAATTGCAGCAAAAGTCCCTTGGACCTGCAAAATAAAAATGGAATAATATTTGCCTTTAGATGCTATTGGATGTTACGCTAACTGGATGGCCTTTTAGGTCTCCATAACCATCAGAGAGTCAGTATCAGACTAATATTTTTTAAAACCCTGAGATTGAAAAGATGACAGGAAAAAAGGGTTCTGTTCAAAATGCACTACCATGTTCATAAATTATAGGTTTTTATTAATCTTAAATACACTGACTTAAAAGTTAAATGTGCTGTATAATTTCCTAATTGTGATTTACTGTATGCTGCTGTGCTCAATGGCAGTTTTGTTTTTGAGCGCACTGTATACATATTTGCAATACAATTGACACGTGCAGAAAATTTGTGGTGTGATTTAAATAAAGCAGTTCTAAATTGCCTTGAGAGCTTTGTTTTTCATTGATTGTCTGGTCACTCGCCTACAGTAGATTCCAAGTTATTTAACAAGCAAACTTTGATGAAATAATACATTCAGCTAAGTGAAATTAAATGCACAGACATTAAACAAAAGAACATTTGCTCATAAATATTAATTTAATGTTTCATGACTGATTTATTAGTACAGCTTTTTAACATGACAAAAAATAAAAGCCCAGTCCTTATTATAAACAAATCCTTTAATGCATCACAGCTCCATTCTTAAATGATAAAGTAAAATACGAGCTAATTACATCGAGCATGTTGAATGTGAGGTTATGTTTTCCAGGAAGGTTACACATCAGGAAACACAGCGATAAGATGCTGAAGGATTCAGCTTGGTATCGATTGTGTATTGCACAGAGCACCCTGTGGTGTCAGAAGCAATGTCACATCATTGAGCTTCAAAACAGTAAGTTGAAAAGAGAGAAAAACAGCATGTATTTTTATTTTCCCTGTGTTGCTTAGACATAAGGAAAAGTTTGTTTTCACTGCAGCATTTTTTTTGTTTTATTACTGTGTCTTCTAATGAGCTTATATTTATAATAAATCTTCCATTTAAGTAATGGCACATATCTTTTTTGTTTCTGAGGTAATATAAATATTTTGTAGTAAGAGAATCATTAATATAGCTGTAAAAATAAACCATCATTTATTATCTGATGTTATTCAGGGCACAGACACTTTTATTGGTGGAGCCCTGCAGGGAAGCACAGACGCCATTTCTCTCTCTTAAAGCTCTCATGGCTGCTCCTGCCAGATTGTTAACTCTGGCCTTCTATCTTTTACATTATCCCCAGGTTAGCTGATCTGGCTGCATTAATGCCATAAACCTGCTTGCCAGGAAAATATAAATCAACGATTATTCTATCTGTTAAAAATGGAACATATTTGGTATGAAAATCAATAAGGATCCAAACAGGACTTACTTCATCTATTAATTAATCAATCAATCTTTATTTTGTATAGCATTATTTATGTACTAAACTATTACAAGATCATCTTTTTGTTATCTGTATGGAGTTCATACCTTCTCCCAATGTCACCAAGGATTTTACTACACATGCTTCCTCTCAAATTCACAAAGCAAGACATGTTATGTTGAATGAAATTCTAAACTGACCCTGCCTTAAGTGTGTGCATGATTGAGTCCTGTGATGGTGGCATCCCTACTTTGGCTAGATCCTACCTGCTCCTCAGTGCAGCTGTAATAGGCCCTGGGCCCCTTAGCAAGCTAAGGTGTATGGAATGGGGTTTGAGAGTGTTACGTTATCAGAACTTGCGAAGCATAGCAATAAAGGGGGACACTTCAAAATAAAGAGGAAATTCTAGAGCTTTCAAGACATCTTCCCTCTTAATTAAAGGATAAGTGTCTGTGTGACTGAGTGTCTGTCCATTCATCTGTCATTCCAACCGATTGTGCATTACAAACATTTGTTGTAAATAAATGCATTGCCATCTGTCATTCCATCAAATGGTGTATCACAGACATTTGCACTAATTTATTTTATTATTACAAATGTTTGTGTTGTGCCATTTGTTGGAATGACAGCGACATAGCAACTGAATAGATACAGTGACATTTATCCTTTTATTAAGGTGGAAGATGTTTTGAAAGCTCTTGGGCAATACAATTTATTACTTCATAAATTACAAAATACATTGCAAAATATATTACAATAGACTGTGCACTCCACATTTTGATGATAAAAATGTTGAGGACTACATTGATTATTTACATTTCAACCCATCTTAGAGAAGTCACATAGCTAGTTTGAGAACTAAAGGCTTACAACATACTGTAAGTAAAGAAGATCATAATATATTGAAGCAGATGAACAGTCTGGGATTAAGTGTAGTAGATTTAGGATTAGAACAATAGTTATAGACAATTCAACAAGAACACAGTCCAGTTAAATTAAACACTAGAGTAGAGTAGAATCTTTAAGATATCTGAATGAATCTGCAAATCAACTTCCAGGAACAGATCAAAGGGACAGACACTCTCAAGCTTATCAAGTATTCAAAAGTGTTGTTTTTACAATTGTAAAAAAAGCCATGTTCAGGGTAATGTGTCTGACTGGATGGCAAAATGCAAATAATAATGACAGGCAATCTGGATTGATAAAATCAACAGTTTTCATAATCACAAGGACAATTTCTAATTTAGCCTGATATCACACAGGTAACCAGTGTATTTGAGGCAGACAAGGCAGAAGGAGCTCATCTGGTCTGTTTTAGAGCTCTGTTAGGAAAAGTTTCATCTTGTTTTAGTTCATTGATATTTCAAACAGCACAACCATAAAACATCTTTATAAATCAATGTCAATACCAGCACCCAAAGTACTGATCCACATTACTTAATCTGCTCCATGATGACCAATTAGACAACTGTTTGTAATTTCCTTTGAATTACCTACAGAAATTATTGTGACTATTCATTTGCTTTCATAGCTCTGACTCTTCTAAAAATTCTGCTCATGTCTCTAAACTTTAGACTCCATCATATGTAACATAAACATGCATCTCTTCATTCTTATCTTTGACGTTTCTGCTATCTTCCTGCTGCCTCTACTCTCCCTTTCTATACTACTATAATACCTTATTTGTTTATATACCCTTAGTCTTCTCAGTTCTCACTGGCAAAATCATAATTTATCCATCATTTGTAGTCTCAGCTTGTTTCTCTGTTTCTTTGGTGCATAGTTCTTACTTTCACATTGTGTCTTAAAGCCTGGAAAAGCTTGTAAGTAAGTCACTTTTGGAACCGTATCACACTACTTGTGTATTTTTCAGTTTATTCCATCATATTATTTCATGGAATTATATTGATGTATTGTCAATTGAGTGATTAACTAGAAATGACAGTGGAAACTGACACAGTAGGCCAAAAGAAGACCCAGTAACTTGTTCAGATTAACTCTTGGAGCAAATATTTGATTATATTTTATTTTGCTTATGTAGCAGGTTATGCCCAGTTGTAAAAGAGTTATGCTTGTCACTGGATGGACAGTACAACAGGGCAGACATAGCTATAATGCTTCAAATTTATTTCTTGATTAAAGAAAGTACAAAGGGGTACTCCTTGTGAGTTGTGTGGAACAGAGCCAGAGATGTTTTAGGCTGACTGCTAATGGGTGCTTGTGATGTTACCCCTTAATGGTGATATAAATGACTGGGGAATAAGTTTGAAGAAAAGTTAATGTTACTATTGGTAAGAATAAATTGTAATGAGAGTGCAAGGTCTTGTCAGCCGTGGGAAAGACAAAAGTCAAGATGAAATGTTGGGGTGAAACTCAGGCCACCCAGTTTACTCAAAATAATAGGTTTGCCCAAATTAACTGGTAAACAATGGCATAAGAAGAAAATTAAACCAAAGTGTAGGTATAGGCTGCAATTAAAAGGCTCTAGTGTTGCGGTCAGGCTTCAATGTCAGAGGTCTGTAGGGTAGATGGTTCATCATCTGAATGAGACATCTCCTTCTGGAACCAACCAGCTTTAATACTTTGTGAACCAAAATGCGTGGGGTCAGTGGCTATCAATGGGCACCTTCTCTGAGCTGTGGATGGAAAAAGAGACAAAAGAGTCAGCGATCGTGCACCCTGATGTCCCGGGGTGGCAGTGCTTACCTCCGACAACCTTCTGAAGCACACGTGTGACAAAGGGAAAGGATAGATGTGAACATGACTGCTTTTATTGTGTGTTTTGTTTCTTTCTATTATTGCCCTTTGTGGTACAATGAAACACAAGTCTGTAGCTTTTTTGGTTTAATCTGGTAGAAATATGGTCAAGCAAAAGATGTTGTAAACTAGTTTGTGCAGTAATTGTATAATCAAAATGATTTACAATTTATTATTGTATAACCCAAAATCACACAAGGAGTGCCACAATGGGCTTTAATAGGCAATGCCTTTTGACAGCCCTGCAGCCTTGACTCTCTAAGAAAACAAGAAAAAACTCCCAAAAAAAACCCTTGTAGGGGAAAAAAATGAAAAAACCTTGGGAAAGGCAGTTGAAAGAGAGACCCTTTTCCAGGTAGCTTGAGCGTGCAGTGGGTGTGAAAAAAAGGGATAAATACAATACAATACACAGAACAGAACATAGATCATAGATGACTTTACCTTAGGCAGATAAAACAACTTGGCAGTAGGGCAGTGGTACCAAGTGCCACATTTGAATACCAAGAGAAACAGAATAGGTGAGGGTTAATATCAAATTAGAACTATCATATGACGTATGTTTTAGTGCTAATGACTAATAACAGAGGTGCAGTCTGTACAGTTAATAAGCAACTCTAGTTAGGATATACTAAAGTGAAGTGATTTGAAAGCTGAGACCGAAGAGGCATCTCTTATAGTAGCAGGCAGGCCATTACACAGTTTAGGGGCCCTTTAACTAACAGCACAACCTCCCACTGTTATTTTATTAATCTTCAGAATCATAAGCAGACCGGCATCTTGAGATCTCAATATATGTTCTGGTTTGTAAGTAATGACAAGTTCAGATAAGTAAGCTGGACCTTGGCTCTTTAAGGCTTTATATTTTAAAAGAAGGATTTTGAAATGTGCCTTAAACTTAATCAGGAGCTAGTGTAAGGATTTAAGAACTGGGGTTATGTGTTCATATTTTCTTGTTCTTGTAATAATTCTTGCAGCAGCATTTTGGATTAACTGGAAGCTGTATAAAGAACAGTTTGAACATCCAGTGAACACCACTTTGCAGAAGTCAATCCTACTAGAAATGAATGTATGAATTAATTTCTCAAAAATTTAGATGTTAAAGATTTAAGAAACATGAAGATAAATTTGTAATGTGTGGTTTAAGTGACATGCTAGAGTGAAAGATAACTCCTAGATTGCGGGCTGATTCAGTAAAATTAATGGTGATTCCAACTGAGTTAAATGATGACAAAATATTGTTGTGATCAGCATCATTCCCTCAAATAATTAAAATCTCTGTTTTATTGGTGTTTATAAAGACAAGTAGTTCTCATCCATCCACTCCTTTAATTCACCAACACAACTAATTAAAGACAACATTGGAGAAATTTAATTTGGTCTAAAAGAAAGGTATAACTGGTTGTCATCTGCATACATGTGAAAATTAACATGATGTTTTCTAATGATAAACCCCAGTGGAAGCATGTAAAATGAAAACAGTAAAGGTTCCAGTACAGAACAGTGATCGGAATGGAGTAATATTTAAATTTTGAATTTCAGCTTTGTAAGTTATAAATAAATTTAATCTTTTGTTATGATTATGAGTTGGACATTTGACAAACTGACAAAATTCTGCTGTCAATCAATGTGTACATTAAAGTCCTCCATCAACACTATATGATCATAATTTATAGCCAAAATCAGGTAAAAGGTTGCCAAGTTCAGTCATGAAAAATGAATATGGCCCTGGTGGTTTGTAGACTGGCACTAGAATTGTGTTGGAATTGTTGGTCTTTTTTGTGTCCAATTCTGCTGGGATAAGCTTAAGCTTCCTTTTACATTGTGCTACAGAATAATAATTAAGAGAAGGATATCCAAAAATTTAATAGTACTGTAAAGAAAAAAACATTATCTAAGGAATTCTCACTTGAATTATATGTATGTGATATATAATATGTGATTATATATAAATGATATGATTCCATTTCTGTTTTGCAAGGTGAGAAAATGTGTGCCAATGGTTAAATAAAAGATCAGCAAAGATGACTTTTCTCATGTTTTCCTCAGGTTTAGAATCATATAAAAAAAGTAAAGCAAGCGGTCAGCTTTGAGTACAGGAAGTACACAACATAGACAAAGGTGCACCACTGGGATTGTCAAAGACAACTTCTAAGAAAATGAAATATCAATCCTCTGTAGTTTCATTCAGTTAGAATAATAAAAAAGACAAAACACTGACACTAAGAGCATGTTGCTTTGAGTTTAGTTACATTCTATATAAAAAATCTTATAAAATCTTAAAAGATGTTATGATTTCTCTCCTTAATAAAAAGCAATTAATCCTTCATTCTAGCATGTCTGAAAGCCTTTTGCTTTTATAGAATATTCCTATTATTAATTGTTTATTCCCTTTTAAAACCTACGATGTACTGGACACTGACACTGTTACTTAATACAGTATAAGGCACATAGTGCATGCAAACCTGATAATATAATAGCTCACTCTGAAAATTCTGGCTATATGCCACCATTTTGTCAATTGTTTGATGATGTGTGACACAGCTGATGAATTTTGGCTGTTTTATATGTTAATTTCCATTTCTATTCCTAACCCACACTTTTTGCTGTTTCGTGCATTTTATTGCATTAAATTATATCTGTCAAAAACAGCAAAAGTATCAATGGCATCAATTCCATCATGTATAAAATGGTTTCAATATTCATTTTTCATGGTATTGATTTTACATACCCCACTTCCAGTATGCTCTGAAATTGTATGCGTTGTGTCGTCCGAGTGTTACACAAATTGTTACAAAAGGGCTACCTCAGTGGTGTCTGAGCTTTCTCCATCACATTTAATTGACAAAGAGTGCAGCGACATCTGGAAATACTTTGGCTTTGTGCCAAATGAAGATGATAAAACCAAGGATTCATGCAAGTATGTATGCAAGTTGTGCTTCTGCACAATACAGACCAAGGGGAGAAACAATACCAATTTAACTAAACATTAAAAAAAACAGTAAACAACACAGTACAGTGGGTTTTAAGAAATATTTGTTTTATTTTTAATTAAGGAAATACATGTATGTGCCTGTTGTGTTTGACGTAAAGATGTGATGTGCATTTTTCACATGTAGTTTGTTAAGCTTTTCCCCAATTAAAACAACAGTCTACGATTTCTTTTATCTGGTGGTTGCATTCAGTTCCATACAATCTTTTGAGATCATGTGGATTGGCACTGTAAATATTTAGAGTCATGCAATTGTTAGAAATATTTTTGTTTTAACACAATACATAAAAGGCAAGTAAAAGTGATCAATATGTGCTCTGTTTCTATCTACTTTATAAGCAGATGCGTAAAAAATAATTGTGTTGCACTGTGATCGCTGCCACTGCCCACCTGCCACCCGAACACAGCTTAGCAGGCGGTGTGTTGCGCCCGCTGCCAGAGATGGTGAAGAGGTGGCAACAGCAGCTACAGTACCCTGAATTGGGTAAGTGGGTTTTGGAAAGAATATCTGAATTAACTTTTAATAAATCGGAAAATAAATGCTATCATCTACAGAGTTAACAAAAAATGCTAAAGCAACAAGGTTACTTTATGGAGAAAAGCCACATTACACACTGCTTGTTGAAATAACTAGTCAACAACAAAAAAAAAAACAAACTTGGAACAACTGCACAATTCATTATATTTCAACAACTAATAAAAATACTAAGTGTGAATTAAATTAAACTTTTGTGTAAATTTAATCACAGCATGTAGTTAAAACAATAAATATTATAATGGTAAAACAACTCAAGCATAGTTGCTACAACAAAACAAAACGAAGTAGATCAACAATAGTGAATCTAACAGTCGTCAACTTTGACATAAACACAAGCAGCAGCATAAGCAAAGCACAGCATCGTCTCACATACTGTAACAGTTGTCATGTGTGGGTGGTGTCATTGGCAGGTTCTAAATTCTCCAACATTGCAGAAGGACAAAACCTGAACATGTATTAGGAATATAGGTATTATCTACAAAGGAGCACATGACTCAGAGGGCCAATATAATCTAACTGGGGAGGGACTGACCTTACAAAAAGAGTAAAGGGGTGAAGAAGAAAAAAAGGTCAAGGGACAGTGCCAGAGCAAGACTACAAATCTTCAGGTGAAACTACTACCACTACAAAAGCAATCAGGTGAACCTGGATTCATGCATGGATGACAAATAAACCTAAAGGATTTTCCCACGTCATGTTTTGCATGGGAGAAGGCCTGACAAGCCTGTATAAGGAAGTTCTTTGTATCGGAGTATGGCTCGAAGTAACACTAGCAACAGTTAAGATAAAAACATTCAGTTAATCTTTCATCATAATTGTTGTTTGTGTATTTCTGTTTTTCAGTGGAACGTCAGTGTAGGGGGGGGGGAGAACTGCAGTAGATGTTTTGTATAAGGAACAACTTATTTACAATAGTAATTTTTGCAATTATGCTACCCCCTTGTATTTGTTGGTGTGCTTTGTTCTTGTTGTGAGATTGATAGAAAAGAAGTGTAGGTCACTAAGGATTCTGGATTATGTAGTTATGCATCCATCCATCCATTATCCAACCCGCTATATCCTAACCACAGCGTCATGGGGATCTACTGGAGCCAATCCTAGCCAACACAGGGCACAAGGTAGTAAACAAACCCCAGGCAGGGTGCCAGCCCACCGCAATATGTAGTTATTGTTTCCCTTTAGTTGCCACTGTATGGTTCAGCAGCACATTTTTATAATCGTGCTATCTTGGGCAAGGAAAGTTTCTCTTAGAAACAGACTCAATAAGCCCAGGTTTAAGTGCTTTCCACATTGTCCCATGCCTATTCTCCCAATGAGTCCTACTGCTAATGTGTCGCAGTCTGTCAAATTGGCCTTGATTAATGCTCACTTAATCTGTTGATTTAATTAAACACTAAGGTCTGTTTACAACATTAACAGTTGGAATGACAACCTCAGGTCTCCAATCTGAATAGAACTAAAGCTGTGGGGGAAGATTTTAATGGAGAAAGAAACTAAAAGCAGCTAAAGTGAAAAGAACAGTTGTAGCAAATCCTACAAGAAGACTGGATGAAATTATCACATTATTTATCAAATAATTAACCAGATGTGTACCATAGTGAATTGCTTCAGTTTTGCATTTAAAGTGACACCACACAAAATACTAACTTGTTTTTGAAAACACAAGAATTCTTGTTACTTTTTATTGTATTCATGTATATGTATTTTAATTTGACTATTATAGTGTTTTCACAGACAGATTATTATTTATTTCTAAAATAACTGACTTTAAAAATAATCTCCCTGAATGGTGTAAGACATTTGCACAGTAATGTAAGCACAGGGTAACAGGTACACTTTGCTCAGCAACATCACTCCAAGGGCTGGATACAGTATGTCTAAACATACCAAGCACCTTCTGGAGCTGAACAGAAAACCTCAAAACCTGACAAATCTGGAGCAGTAGGCACTGCCATCTTGTTAGGATTATGACTAGTGCCCTGGAAAATCCACTTATTATTTTCCATGACAAACAAAATGTCACATTATCTGAGAGTTTAAGGATAACAAGAGAATAAAGCTTAGGAGCAGAACTGTTAAAGTAGTGTTTTCCAGTGGTCTGCTTGTTCCATGTAGTAGTAGTCTTGTTGAAGATAACAGAAGGCTTGAAGTGTGACTTATACAGTATATTGATCTAAAATATCTAAAAGAAAAGGACACAGGTTTAAGGGTATAGGGGTATCTTTTGGAACAGATGATACGTTTGAATGAGAGGAGCACTTGTATTTTTTGGAGTTGTATGCACATGTTAGCAAACCACTGGGTAACCTAGAGAACAGAAATCAAGGAGACTTAGAATATCAAAGTTTAACAGTTTAAATAAGATGATACATAGTAATGAAAATAAACAAAAAAAGAATTGGGACAATGACATTGCATGTAAAAGACTTCCATCCAGGCTATTGTGTGCAGTAGCATGCAGAATTAGCTCAAGTTAAAAAAACAAATACAAAATAACTTATTTAAAGGGTTCAATACATGTCAGTGATAAGAATACAGTTATCAATGATAAAAATGTGACAACAATTTAAATAAATATGCAGATAGGACAAGAACTAGGTGAATAAATGTAATTTTTTTGTAAACAAAGTCAATTCATTTAGAGATGTATAAAACTGGATTATTACAGAAGGTGAAAAATTGAGCTAAATATGCATAAGTGTAGAATCTTACATGTTCAAACTAAAAATATTCAACAAAGTTTGCTATTGCGACTGTAAAGTATATTTTTACAGAAATATCTTAGACATCCTAGTGGTCTTGTTGTCTATCTTGTCATCTATTACAAATACACATTAAAATGAATTATTTATTGTAAATCATATTAAGATTTTGAGCTATAAGAACCATCTTACAGAGCATGTGTCTAGAGAAGTTGTGTTGAAACTGTGCATTTATAACAAGGTCACAATGTCTCTTACTTCTAATTTCTGTGTATTATCATTTGGCCATTGTCCCAAACTCTACAGGTACAAGCACAGTGTACAGTAATGATTTTTGGCTGTGAGAATGCAGACATGTGCAACAGCAACTCATGAGAGTGCTTCAGTCAGTAAAACAACTGCTTAAGACAACACTGCATTCTAGATTTGTCATTCTACTTCATCATCTTCAGGATGTAAGAAACATTGACAAAGTAAAAAGAAACTGTGAAAGATGAAGTGTCAGCAGAGGAGTTGGCCAGTTTGTAGTGAAGTATCTCTAGCCAACATTAAAATGTGCCCCACTATTCAAGAAACTGCAAAGTGTGGACATGCCTACCTTCACAAATCATATGTTCTTGGGGGTGATGGTCAGCTGGTACAGAGGCCTGTGGTGGTGGTTCTGGACACATACCGGATGAGGATCCATTTTGAAAGGGATATATTAGTCGAGTTTATTATGTTGGGATAACACAGTGCATCTGTTTCACTTTTACATTTACTAGTTTTGGAACTAATCTGAACCGAACTGCCATGATTACATAATATCATGGTGATGTGTAATTATTTTGAAAGCCCAAGGGGTCAGCTGTATTTCAAAAATCATTTCTGATGGGGAATGGCAATGGTAACACCAAGAAAGAACAGGGTAACACCATGCAGAAACATTGTGAAGCAGGAGAGATTCTTTATTTGCTACTGTGGAAGGAGAGGGAGAACTAGAAGTGACAGCTTTTGTTAAAAATGTTGGCCCTGGAAGTAACCATTATGATAGCACAGTTGAAAAACCACTGCATCTCCATTTTAATCATTTATATATACAGAATATTTTTGGGTAAGAGCAGTAGTAAAATTGTGTGATGATAAATCACAATGTTTACATAGAACTGCTTTTACATGAAATTTATGCACAAATGATTAATTAGGCCCTTTGTACATTTTTATACTAAATATGCAATGAGCCAGCTGCACAGTTGTCTGTTTCATTTAACTTTAAAGTTAAAGTTAATTATCAAAGGGGTTTGACTTTTGGCTTTAGCTTTGGTCTCAGATGAAACTACTATTAAAAAGTTAGCAAGTTTCTTTTTGTCGAGGTATGTGCTGCTAGAGGTTGTGGTGCATTTTTGGCTTTGGCTGAAAATGAAAACGCTTGTTTTAGTCAAATTATTCAGCACAAATTTGAATATACTGTATAAGTGGAAATTTACATTAAAGATAAAATTACAAATTAAAAAATAAATATTTAAATTACAAAGATAAATAATAATAAAATAGAAATGTAGACAATACAGATAAACAAAAGTAAAAGAAATGGTAGAGTACTTATGCTTGAATGAAATGACTATTAACTACAGCTATTATTAAGTCTGTAATGGTTATAACAGTACTGTAAGTCTGATGCTATGGTCAGATGGTCTGGGAGGCGTACTTAACTTAGAACTCAATCCTGCAAAGTAAGGCACATAGGGCAAGAAGCCTCCTCCAACATGAACAATGTGTTGCAATGTTCCAAGCATCAATCTGCCCCACATCAATGGTACCCAAGTCTTCGTGGTAGGTCACTCTCCAGGTTTCAAAGGGTCATTCCTGTCATCTCTTCCCATTTTTGGATGTCCAGGTGTGACAGCCTGTGTAGTGGGAAATGGGGACACCAGTCTACACTCCAGGGGCCTCATGTATAACGCCGTGTGTAGAATTCGCACTATAACATGGCATAAGCACAAAAGCCGAAATGTGCTTACACACAGAAAAATCCAGATGCTGGAATCTGTGCGTACTCCAACTTCCACGTTCTTCTGCTACATAAATCCCGGTCAGCGTGAAAAGTAACGCTTCGTGCACGCGCTTTATGTAACGCCCCAACTCCTCCCAGAATTACGCCTATTTGAATATGCAAATCAATATAAATCGCCCTTAAGCTCAGCCTTCTGTGAAAAGACAATGGGAAAAGCATGGGGGAAAATATAAGAATTTCAGCGAATACCAAATGGAGGCAAAGGAAAAACATTCTATTTGTTTAATTAAACCGTGGTATAATCAACGGAAGTTGATCGAATGACATAGCATGTTGGAGAAACTTGAAAGCTCACGTTCACAAAGTCGCACAGTGCCGGAAATAAAAAAGAAGTCACAAAGGCGAGTTGTAGTCCACCGTCTGAGCGTCATATGAAAGCTTATTAGGGTACAGATAAAAAAAAGGCACACAGTGGGGAAAAAGCATGAAATGTCAACTTCAATCTCGAAATTTCCACTTTAATTATGTAGTTTATTTTGTCATTAAAGTAGAACATCATAAACTTCATCTTAAAATCGTTTAATTAACCAGTTACTCAAATCACATCGTAAAGTAGCACATTAAATGCTTTGTTTTGTATGTGATCTTCTTTGTGATCTGTGTGTGAATCACTACTTGCTTCTTAAACCGGCTCTCTTCCTCCGACTGGACACAGAATCCACTACATTCATGATATTACAGCTCTCTGAATAACTAAAATACTGAGATGTATACGTGATATCATTTTTATGATTATAGGAGTTAAAGCACGTTATTAAACATGGGTTTCACGGCCAAATGATTGTGTGCGACCTTCGATGAAATTATTTATTGCAGAAGTACTCATGGGAGGCTCTAGGCTCATGGTGGCCCTGGGCAGAGAAAGAATCGATGGCCCCTTCACCCGCCAATGTCAATATGGTATTTTATGCACAGTGGATGGCCACGTCCATTGCGGACACTGCATAGCCGCCTCGTGCTCATGACACAAGCATTTAACTTTTGTCGAAATTTGCCACTGCGTTTTTAGCTGTGTCGTTATTTTCTCTTTCTGTTTTATATTCAATATATATTGGCGTGGCCGCCCCTGCAGTCCTTGCTTTTCTTTCTCCAAGTAACTGATCGCCACACAATCAGCTCTGTAATAGACGTTAAGCCATCTGTAAGCTTAGAGTGCAGATTCTTCAAAACGTTTAAGGAACATTGAAATATCTTCGTAGTACATGTTTAATTATTCTATCCTTCACAACACACTCAGTGAAGAATATAGATTATTTAAATGAAGTTAAAGGTTTATCTGTATAATATAATAAACATATTTTGCTGCATTTCATCTTAAAAATGATATCGTCATCATATGTAAATAAGCGCTTTATAAAGTGGCGCAGGTTGTGTAATATTATAACTGTAGTGCAAGTTTACAGTGAGGTAATTGTACTTATAAGTACAAACAGTTCTACAAGGAGCAATTGATTAAGTGCGTTTATAGTTCTTGGGATGAAACTGTTTCTGAACCGCGAGGTCCACACAGGAAAGGCTTTGAAACATTTTGCCGTGGCTGAGACATCGTGTGCTTGATACTGTATACCGATAATTCTCTTTCCGATCAGCTGCTGCTGTGATTCCCCACTCAGATACAGTTATATAAATACTCTGAGTGGTGCACTGAGAGTAATATGGAAAAAGATGATCCGCTGTGGCAACTCCTAACGGGAGCAGCTGAAAGAAGAAGAAGAAGGTGCAGTAATAGTAACAACGCTAAAGCAGTTATGGTATTTAGAATACTATGGCTATTCCCTGGACCATTATATTGTTACAGGTTAAATACAATCAGATGCATTACACTAATAAACAATATGCGGTTAGTTTCAGTGTATTTATAAAGCCGTGCCAGTAAAATAAAAGAGTAACCACACAGGAACAGTAGCATTGCTTTGACGCTGGGTGCCGCCAGTCTGCACAACCGAGCAGAGAACTTGTGTGCAACAAGGTATGAGGTACAATGGAAAAGTGCATGGCTTTACTCCAAGTGTAGATTTTTATACATCGCGATTTGAATGTGGAAAAATTCTTACACAACATTTCTGTGCGTACACACCGTTTATACATGAGGCCCCAGGTGTCCAGTATACGGAACCGACTGTGACAAGATGGTGTAAGACAGGGAGACACGGCAACAAAAATGTTGGGTTTTGCAAAAACAAAGTGAGGATTTATATATACAGTGGGAGCCACGTCAAACAGCCGCCTGGAGCATGACAGGTCCATGACAGGACCATGCACAATCCGTGCACGGAATGTGATCCCCCGCGATGACGCAGTTAACGACGCCCCGCCCCATAAGCGCCCCCATGCGCTTTCTAAAAAGATGGTTGCAATGCTGTATAATCCCGCCAGATGGAGCATTGACTGCTTCAGTTAACTGCAGTGTCCAGGAAGCCCTATACCGTATCTTTAATATACTGTATAGGCAGTTCTTGTATTGTCAACATAGTTTCATAAATAGATGACGTGGTAAAAAAAACAACAACAAACCGATTAATAAAACAGATTTGTTAAATCTCTCAATACACAACCCATGATGATTATGCTATTTATTATTAAATAATGAATTAATAAAACTAGTTAGTAAAATATTTTTATTCTAGACTATAAGTGAAGAAAAAATAAAGCAAGTTACAGTAGGCGGTTGATACGACAGCTTGCGTGGTGCAATGCTAAGAACTGCTGATTTCCGATCCGTGCTATATAAAATCATCACATTCAAATATTAACAATTCCCACACACCCTTCCTACATTCACGACATGTGTACTTGTTGCAGTGTACACATCTCTCTGTGCTATGGTTCCTATTACACTGAATGAGCACCTGACATTGTACTTTCTTCCCTAAATAAATCACATTCGAGTATAGCGCGTCTCCAAATAAATCACATTCGAGCTATAGCGCGTCTCCAAATAAATCACATTTGAGTTATAGCGCGTTTTTATGTGAAAACAGCATTGTCAGATTGTTCGTGAACGCGACTGAGAGAATGGAACTGAATTTAAAAAAAAAAAGCTAACCTTTACAATTATCATGCATTTACATATTCGTTTTCAAATAATATTGCATTATTATATAGGAGCTTCCCTGTCTGCCTATCATATAGTGCCTTTCCTTCCTACCTATCTATATATCTATCCGCTTAGCTGTTTTTTATGTATCTATTATACAGTGCCTTCCCTGTTTATTTATATATCTAGTGCCTTCTCTGCCTGTATGTCTGTCTGATTGCATATAGCGCTGAACTTACTGCTCTGTACTATTCTGTCCTCTGCATGTCCTGGAGTACAAAAGAAACAGCACCATACAGCAACATGTGCGAACTGGCAAGATCGGGGAAAAAACACGCGGTCACTGATTACAAACCGCAAGATGAATGAAAGAGACAATATATGTAAAAATCATCAAGATTAATGCAATATTATTTGAAAACGAATAGCGTCAGATCGGGTTTGAATATGCGCCCGATCTGACGCTGTTTGTTTTCAAATAATATTGCATGTACTGTGCGTTGAAACTGCTTCACTGAATAAGATGACTCCTTCTGTAACAGCATCAGCGTGTATTCAAACCCGATCTGACGCTGTTCGTTTTCAAATAATATTGCATGTACTTAACTATTTTAGAATAAAAACATACATTTGATTTCAGTCAGTCTGTAAGAGCCAGTGTACATTACAGGAGCGTATTAGGGCCACGGTGAAAAAAAAAATACGGACACAGTGAAGAAAAAAAAAATCTAAATGTCGAGATTAAAGTCGACATGTTGACTTTATTCTCGACATTTCCACTTTATTGTCGCCAATTATGTCGAGATTAAAGTCGACATTTCCACTTTATTCTAATAGTTTATTTTGTCAGTAGAATGTCGCAAACTAAACTAAATCTTAAAATGAATGTTTAATTTACTAGATTTCCTCAAACCCCGTCATTAATTAATGTAGCAGATTAAATGCTTTATATTAAGTGTTCCCCGACCCAGTTGTTAATCTCTATGCGCTTCTTCAACTGACTTCCTCATGCACTGAGAGGCACAGAAATCGATTGCTGCACATTGACTTCATGATATTCCTGCTCTATGAACATTCAGAATACTAAGATAAATACTTGATATCTTCTTCACGATGAAATGCATTAAAGCATGTATTAAACATGGCTGGCGGGAGCACGGTGGCGTGGCTATAGAGCTGCTCCCTTGCATTAAGGGGTCCCCAGTTGTATGTTCAGTGTAGTGAACTTTATGGCAGGTGTGACGAGGCTCCAAAAAACTGGATATATGAATGGGTATCGCACAGGTTTAACTTAAATATTGTGTAAATGTTGGGTTCGTGATGTGGTGATCGGAGACACGAACGCAGAATTCAATGGATGTTCTTCTGAGCGGGCTTTCTTTATAGCATGCGGGTTGTCTCTATCTGACGTACTAAACTTCCAGTTCCTATCCTTGCTTTTTCTTTCTGCACCTAACCAATCACCACACGATAAACGTCTTTGTGAAATTAAAACAAGTTATAAACCTAGACCTCAGAGTTTTCAGAACTTAAAATGTATTAAAGCATGTGGGGGCACGGTGGCGTGGCGGTTGCACTGCTGCTTCGCAGCAAGGGGATCCCGGGTGTTCCCTGCCTTGAGTTCGCATGTTTTTCTGGTGGGTCTACTCGGCGTGCTTCAGTTTCCTTTTACAGACATGTAGGATGTGGGGTTTTGTTATGTATTATTGACCCTGCTACTTTAAGTGTTGCTCATATTCACCCTGCGATGTGTTGGCGCCTCATTCAGGATTTACTCCTGCCTCGCACAAGATGTTTGCTGGGATGGGCGCAACCCTGAATGGATGGCATAATTAAACATGTATAATGAAGATTTTTTTTAAATCTCTGAAAACTCTATCCCAGCAAGTTATATTTTTACCTTTTGTGAAAGTGTTTGATATTTGGACTTCAGGCTTCATACATTATATAGTTTATGCTTACATTTTGTCATTTACTACTACAATATGAAAAACGTTTCTGTTTTAAAAATGTGTTCACACGGATTACTGTAGAAATGGAACACACGTGAAATGCGTGTATTCCAAATAATGATCTATTATTTCCACTCTAAAACTCCACTTCACTCCCAGATAATCAATCAAGGCATGAGCTGGGAGAAGTTTGTGCACGTTCTAAGTCGTTGGGGGGATGGAATAGCCGGCTACTTGCAGCTTTTCTTTTATCAGCACATTTAGATTAACAAAAGACACTGGCGGAGAGGTGAGAACGGTTTTAAGAAGCGATTGACTAGTTTGGAAGAATAAATTTTATTTCTAAAGTCGTGTGTGCGTGTTTTAATTGTTGGGGGATGTGGCAGCAGAGACAGATTAAATCCCCATAAACACTTGGCAACAATATTAAAAAAGTTAGCGCCTGTTATACCAATGTATTTTTACTGATTTTTTACTGCTTATATTTTTTATCTAGTTTCGTTTGGTTTTACGCAATTTCATGTGTTATTTGTGTGTGTGTGCGTGCGTGCGCGTGTGTGCACAAGAGAGAGACTCGAGAGAGAGAGAGCTTACAGTACAGTATATTGTAATTAGTCCAAGGTCGCTAGAGCCTGGCTTACTCCTACCAATATAAATTATTTCAATTAAACCCATTTGTCTCAATCACAAATTAAGCCAACGCTGTAAACAAATGACACAATAACTTATACATTCTAAAAATCAAGTTTTATTCGAACATTTGCAAAATATATACACAAAAAAATGAAAACAATCATATATTTCTGCTAAAGCCAGCCCGTGGCTGTTCAGGGTCAAGTTTACGAGGGCTTCTCAGTCTTTCGTTTATTTTACTTCTGACTCGGAACCTGTGGTGCGCTGTCAGATCCGGAAATCTCTGCATGACAGTCTCGTGCACCTTCTCTTTTAAATTCTTGGGCAATTTGGCTTTGCCGTTTGTCCCACTCCAGTTCACCTGCTTTGCCCAGCTCTGGTAGGCCTCAAATGGACAGAGCGCCATGAAGACACTGGCTGCATATATATCTGGGCGACGCTCTCCTCGCTGGAAACACTCTTTGTAAAATGTCTCCTCCCTTTCAGCAGTCAGAGGCCTGAGAGGCACATCTGGAAGGTGTGTGCTTTTCTTGAAGCTGATGCTTTGATGGCAGGCTGGAGTAGAAGCTAAAAATGCTGGTGACATGGTCAGTTCAGCGTTGCCCTCGTCAGAGTCTGAGACCCAAATAGCCGACGTCCACAAGAGGAGCGTGGGGGCAGAGGTGAGCTGCTGCCACATCGGAGGAATGGGGGTTCTCTCGCTTTCTAGCTGTTCCAGTCTCTGGATGACAGCCTCCAGCTGAGTCTTTAGGGCCGCACACACCCCTCACACGGCCCCACTACCTTGGTTTGGACCAGCTGTTGTTCCATTTTTGTCATTCGACTTCGGAGGTCCCTGACTTCAGCACCTAGTAGCTTCTTGGAAGATTTCATAGAAGCTGGCGCGATTTAGAGAACGCTAGCCTGAAAAAAGTTATTATTTAATTATGCTATACAAAAATATATAATATTTTATATATTATAATTTATATATTATGAAACCAAAGCATAATATTGTACACAATATTAGAGCTTAACATATCTAAACTCACACCCATGATATATTTCATAATGTATTTTAATGTAATTTGCAGTACATCAATTCAACTTACTGCTTTCTTTTTCACCATTCTCACTTTGCCTCTAGGGGTGGATGCTGCAGGTTTTCTCTGCTTTCCCTTTTTGGTGGCTGAGGAGGGCACCTGTGCCCAGAGAAACATGAATCAGTCACACATTATGAAACCAAAGCATAATACTGTACACAATATTAGGGCTTAACATATCTGAACTCGCACACAAAAAAGGAACATTTGCTTACCGTAGCTGAAACACGTTGTGGTCTCTGTGTCTTGTAATAAGTGACCGCTTCCATTCTTAGCAGAATTATGGAGTCGATTTAATTCTTAAATTCGTCAAATGCGGGCCTGTGGAAAATCAGCACAGCAGATACAGCAGCATTTTGAAGGATTGGGGATTAAAGTTTCGCTTCGTGTTGTGCGATATCACTACAAGGAGAGACATCATCGACGTTCTTATCCAAAGAAACTACACCAGTAAATAATAAAAAGAATTAGCAAATACTGGACAAGTGTGTGATACTGTTATTCATACAGTAGAACAAGTTATGTTTGCTTTTGTCTAATGGTTATCTCTGATTTCTATAGCAATATCCTGAAGGCTATTGATGATATGACCGTGGCTAATGATGAGATGACCGCCCGGCAAGTGCAGCAGAAAGTTGTCAAAGACTTCGGCGTTCATCTGAGTCTCACCAGTGTTCACGAGCTCGCAGAAAACTTGGGTGGACATTTGGAATGACTCGTTTTAGCCCAATGATGAGAGACCGCAGTAAGGAGGCACGGCTAAATCAAGCTCTTCAGTGGAGGGAGTCGGGGGAGATATGGGATGATGTGTTGTTTACAGACGAAACAACAGTAGCTCTTGAGCACTATGCCCGACAGAGTTTCCACAAAAAGGGACATACATTTTGCTTCCAAACCATGGCCTAAACATCCATTGAAGGTCCATGTCTGGGGAATGATTTCGAGATATGGAGCAGGGCCTATTGTAATTTTTGAAGGAATTATGGACAGACAGTTTTTCGAAAATTCCATCATCAAAGCAGCTGCAGGACCATATATACGAAAATATTTTGTATTTTTTGTGTGTGTGTGCAAGAAAGAGTGAGAGAGAGAGCGCGTGTGCGAGAGAGGGCTTATATTGTGATTTGTCCACGGTTAAAGCCTGGCTTACTACTAATAATAAAAAACATTTCAATGTAACCCATGGGTCTCAATCACAAAATCAGCCAACACTGTAAACAGATGACACAACAAATTATATACTCTGAAACGTTCATTTGAACATTTAAAAATATATACAAAAACATAAATATAAAAACAATCAACTATTATTGTTAAAGTCAGTGCGTGGCTGTTCAGGATCAAGTTTACGGGGCTTCGTTTAATGTTGAAGCACTAACGGCCAAAGTGCCACCGGTGTGTGTGAGTGTGCGCGCTCCGGCATTCGTCAGGTTTGTCTGAGCTGGCTTTAACACAAACACATTTGCGCGCCAGCAGGACGAAAAAAAACATTTTAGCACCATCTAACAGTCAGTAATAAGGGAGAAGTCAGTACATTCTCCGTTGAGATTTCTCACATTCCACTCCTCCTAAGTTTGTCTTTTAATGAAGTTCTAAGAAAACTAAGAAAAATATTTTGGGTCACTTAAGCACGAAATAGCACGGACGCAAATGATCAAGATTTTAATTGTTGTTGTCATTTTCTCAAACATGATTTTCCAACTTGGCGTTTATAAAGATTCAGACAGACTGAATTTAAGAATGCACCCCTAGTAACCTAAAAAAACACACACACACACCGAAGAGCAAAGCGGAGCTGCGCATTCACACCTCAGACCGTCTTTTGTCTTGTAAATGAGGTATCCTAATTCACCTTCCAATCCCCACCAGCACACACAATCTTCGTCTGTACTGTACACTGTTGCTGTTTGTTAGGGCACTTCATGGTTATAGGCCTACAGAGTACTTTAATGTATAAAACACTTACTTCCTGGTTTGTTTTATTTTAAATATAGCTTATTACCTTATTCAGCAAAATAAACAATGTTATCTTTGTGTTAATTATTAACGTATTGATGTCTTTTAATTAAGGACAAAAATAGACCATGCGCTTGTGTTTAGGACTGCTGAACAGCTGTGTTCATAGGTTTAATCAACGATAACAGTTAAAGCATTTGTGGATGAGAGGTGTGTGTGTGTGTGCGCTCCTGCATTTCTCCGTTGACTTTAACACAAACACATTTGCGCAGACAGGTCTAAAGAACCTCTCCCCCCACCAAAAAAACACACACAGGGCAATTAGCACCATGTTATAGTCAGTATTCTCCACTGAGGTTTCTCACCTTCCACTCCTTAGTTTGTCTTTGCTCTTTTGATGGAGTTCTTAAAACCCAAAAAATTATTTATACTGAGAAAAAATTATTATGGGTCACATAATCACAAACACAAACTAGCACAGATACATATGATCAAGTGTTTAACTATTGTTTTCATTTGTTTCTATGACCAGTAATAATATTAATAATAATAATTATTATTGTTAGCCCAACTCTTTGACTATTTAAAACAAAGGCGTCTCCCATTTTTTGCCCATTTACTGTAAGTAGTTGGTTCAAGTAAATTTTTTTAAATACCCAAACAATCCCCCAACAATTAAAACACGCACACACGACTTTAGAAATAAAATGTATTCTTCCAAAACTAGTCAATCGCTTCTTAAAACTGTTCTCACCTCTCCGCCAGTGTCTTTTGTTAATCTAAATGTGCTGATAAAAGAAAAGCTGCTATTCCATCCCCCCAACGACTTAGAACATGCACAGACTTCTCCCAGCTCATGCCTTGATTGATTATCTGGGAGTGAAGTGGAGTTTTAGAGTGGAAATAATAGATCATTATTTGGAATACACGCATTTCACGTGTGTTCCATTTCTACAGTAATCCGTGTAAACACATTTTTAAAACAGAAACGTTTTTCATATTGTAGTAGTAAATGACAAAATGTAAGCATAAACTATATAATGTATGAAGCCTGAAGTCCAAATATCAAACACTTTCACAAAAGGAACAAATATAACAGAACAAGTATGCTTTTATTCAAAAATATAACTGCAGAAAAAATCCGCCTTAACATGCGACATTGACACCCGTTTACTGTGACGGACTCCGTAGTGCAATTGAATCAGCTCCCGACTGGGAGTCAAAAGATCGCGAGTTCGATCCTGCACCACTCTGTTTTGAGAAGTAAACTGCTCTTAGTCTTACTATTTTAGAATAAAAGCATACATTTGATTTCAGTGTGTAACAGTGTAATTTATGATACTTGTAAAGGTTAGTTTTTTTTTTATTCACTTTTCATTCTCTCAGTCGTGTTCAGGATCCTTCCCTACCCCCCATCTGAGAATGCTGTTTTCACATAAAGATGCGCTGTAGCTCTGCAGCGTACTTGTGACTGCATTCTCATACCAATGCTTGCGAACTGAAGTGCCTGCATGCACTTTTCGTGGCATTACATGTCTATTTTTTTGAGCATGCCCATGTCGCTCAAACACAGGAACATATGTTGGTGTACAAGAATAAAAAACAAGTGCACTTTTATTCTAGACTATAAGTGAAGAAAAAATAAAGCAAGTTACAGTAGGCGGTTGATACGACAGCTTGCGTGGTGCAATGCTAAGAACTGCTGATTTCCGATCCGTGCTATATAAAATCATCACATTCAAATATTAACAATTCCCACACACCCTTCCTACATTCACGACATGTGTACTTGTTGCAGTGTACACATCTCTCTGTGCTATGGTTCCTATTACACTGAATGAGCACCTGACATTGTACTTTCTTCCCTGTTTAAATAACATTTGAGTATAGCGCGTCTCCAACTAAATCATATTCGAGTATAGTGCGTCTCCAAATAAATCACATTCGAGCTATAGCGCGTCTCCAAATAAATCACATTTGAGTTATAGCGCATCTTTATGTGAAAACAGCATTGTCAGATTGGGGGGGGGGCATCGTGAACGTGACTGAGAGAATGGAACTGAATTAAAAAAAAGCTAACCTTTACAATTATCATACATTTACACTGGCTCTTACAGACTGACTGAAATCAAATGTATGTTTTTATTCTAAAATAGTTAAGTACATGCAATATTAGCGTCAGATCGGGTTTGAATACACGCTGACGCTGTTACAGAAGGAGTCAGCTTATTCAGTGCAGCACTTTCAACGCACAGTACATGCAATATTATTTGAAAACGAACAGCCAGATCGGGCATATTCAAACCCGATCTGACGCTGTTCGTTTTCAAATAATATTCCATTAGTGCGATGATGTTTTTACATATATTTTCTCTTTCATTCATCTTGCGGTTTGTAATCAGTGACCGCGTGTTTTTTCCCCGATCTTGCCAGTTCGCACATGTTGCTGTATGGTGCTGTTTCTTTTGTACTCCAGGATATGCAGAGGACAGAATAGTACAGAGCAGTAAGTTCAGCGCTATATGCAATCAGACAGACAGACAGGCAGAGAAGGCACTAGATATATAAATAAACAGGGAAGGCACTGTATAATAGATATATAAAAAACAGCTAAGGGGATAGATATATAGATAGGTAGGAAGGAAAGGCACTATATGATAGGCAGACAGGGAAGCACCTATATAATAATATAATATAATGTTATAATTATAATAATAAAATATAATGTTAAAATCACGTGATTGCAACTCAGCGCAGCTAAATTGCTGGCGTGTGTTAACGTGTTCTTGAGAACAAAGCGCCATCTAGTGGTGGAACCAGGTAAATGAATAAATAGGGCATGAATGGGCGTGTTTACTGTGAAATCTTGACACGCCTTCTGTCAGTAGAGGGAGGGAGGGATCACGGCGTGCATAGGGCAGCCGTATGCCATTCGCACGCCATTCACACGGCCGCGGCTATTTGACATGGCTCCATCTGTAGGTGCACACAAAGAAGAATAATTAGTAATTATTCCTAATGTCCTGTGGAATGTATATCTAAATACACAGTTTAGTACCGTAAATGACACACAAAAAGTTATGAAACAGCCCAAAATGATGAACATACTGTATATATACACTATTTAGAGTGCTGACTGAAAGTCTCAAATGAAAAAGAAAAATGTACAAAAACTAGTGAGACTCATATATGCACAAAAATAAAGCTGTCTGCCTCCACAGTAATTCACGTCAGGAAGCTGCTTCACCAAATAATGTACGGTACAGGGTCTAACCACAAAAATGTTCAAAATGCTGAAAAAGAAAAATGTGTATATACAAAAATAAACAGTGCACCATTAACCCCAAACTCTATAAACACCTCCACCAAAGATAATCAAGAGATATTTCTCAAAATATATACAGGAAGAAAAACACCCATCCATCCATTATCCAACCCACTATATCCTAAGTACAGGATCACGGGGGTCTGCTTGAGCCAATCCCAGCCAACACAGGACGCAAGGCAGGAAACAAACCCTGGGCAGGGCACCAGGAAGAAAAACATATCTACAAAAATCAAGGCACATGTCGCAGTGCTCGGTAAACTCACGATAACGCTCTCCCAAGTATCTCTCTCAGCGTGGTCTAACCAGAAGACCCCTCTAGAGGCTGGAAATTCCCATTTGTATTCAGTGCTATTGCGCTGACCAATTAAGCTGTCGAACGTCATCCTTCTATGTGCACACAATGACGTGTATGCCTCTCCCACCCCGCAAAATTCCTATAAAAATGCAGGTGGCCAGTGTGCACATAACTATGCTGGCATTTGGGACACAAACTGCATTTCTCTCAAAACTGAAAGTAAGCCCTCTTTCTTCACCCAGGCTACCACCCATTCAACTGCCAATACGGGATCCCTTTATAAGCTGCGGCAGACCAATACTAAAACACTTTGCACTGTCTCTTGCCCTTCCAGCACTACAAGGTCATGGGAGGCACACACACGTATGAGACAGACAACAGAAAATGGCAGAGCTATCTTTCCACTAACACCCGAAACCCACCGTGATGTTTCCCAAAAGCCACTTATATCGTCAGCAAAGACATCCTTATGCACTTTCAGAATGGACATAAAGGGCAAGCTTTATTTCTTTATACTTTATTTGTCCTTTTTCTCCCAAAACTACTGCCTCTCTTTCAACACTTCAAAGGACACAAAAATATCTTTATTTAACTGCTGGTAATGCAAGTGAGGCACATTACCTCACCAAGCTAAATTCAATCCAACAAAGTTGATGGGTTGTAGTCGAAGGATGTGGCCAACCAGAAGCATTCAGTGACTGAGGGTTTCATACAGCCTTGGCAGTTCACTCAGCCACAAGACTTCATCATTAGTGACCAAAGTATGTGAAACCAAGGATTCTTCACAAACAACGACTTTGGAAGATGTTGAGATTTTGCGCAATGCTTATTGTTATCCTCAACATTTTGACAGATTAGATTGCAGTAAGTAGTACAATGTTATTGAATAGTTTGATTGTCATTGCATGGACAATCAATGTTGAGGACCATGTCCAATGCATTCTTGGGAAAACTGTCAGGGCATGGTTCATTCTCATGTGAACATCTTAGTTGCTGCCTCCATTTGATGTAATGATGCTACTGGGATATGTAAACTTATATGCCTCCTTGAGCTCACCACTTCCCACTGTGATGCAGAGTTGCAGCCATGGTTCACCCACATAATTTTGGTCTTCTCTTTGATAATCCAGATGCCAGGTTTCTGAGTCTCAAGCTCCAACTTGGTGTTTATGTTCTGTAAGGTGAATTGCAATTCAGCCATTTGCATGATGTTATTGGCAAATTCCAGGATTGTAAAGCAAGCATGGACAGTCCATGGAAGCTAGCTATTTGGATTACTCATTGCAAGATGCATGGAAAAGTCCATTGTGAGGATAAAGAGAAACGGTGACAAGATGATTAACTCTGCCATGTAAAGACCACCTGCAATAAGAAGTTAGCAACTATGCCCTGTGCAGCTACACCTGCTATGTAAACAATAAGAAATCAAAACCAATGTGGTAGAAATCAGAGCAGTAGCATTAATCAGCCTGTGATGGCACTGGTTGAACCCAAACACATGTCAGGCCCATGATGCAATCAAATGTTATTAGTGCCAAGCAGATCACATGAATCGGGACATGGAATGTCCAGGGAGGAGAGGAAAATAAAAAGCTGAGTAGGCAAGACACTAAAAAAAATAAACCTGCAGGGATTACAAGGCTAAAAGTAATCTACACTGGACATTCTAACAAATATAAATGTGCTTTTGTAGTTCCTTATTGTTTTTAAGCTTCATCCTAGTGGATAAGACGCAGTGTATCTTATTAAAAGTTGAATCAGTTACATTCCTCCAAATATTAAAAGTGACTGCAGGGTACTTTGACGGTGGCAGAAGACACCACTGAGAGACATTCAAGTCAAAGAAGGAACAAAAGATGCAATGGTTGCATATCTTTGAAGCGTACAATATTGCACTACATATTATAATCTATTAAAACTGATGTAAAAATGGCAATTATGAAAAAAGCTGGGCAATTAGGAATTTCTTCAAATGGTCTATGGTATAAGCCTGACAATATCAGTAAACCATTTTAGATTTTTTTTTTCTTTTATGCTGACCTCTTAGAATCATGATCAAATGAGTGTGTGTTTAAGGAATTAAGATTATGATTAAGAATGTAAAGGGACGTGGGTAATTCCAAAATATAAGAATGAGTAAGATTGCTCAGAGTACTTTAAAATTGATTCTAAAGGACACAGGTAACCATTGCAAGGAAAAAAGACACTTCTGCTGTCCAAATATCACTTATTCACTTGAGCCAATTGCTATGTTTGTGCTTTGGGCAGACCCTGAATTCAATGCCCTTACAAACTGAAATTCATTCACGAATGATTTGACTGAAGACCTCAATATATATGGAACGTTGGAATTAAGAAAAAGAGAAATCTCATATCTACCAAAGTTGTAACAAGTAAGCAACAAAGTCATACTTTTTCAATGCTCAAGCTCACAAGGAAGCACTTTTATTAGGGAAGTAAACATACTTAAACATTAAAGTGACAATCTAGAACAAGGGTTCTTAACCTGTGGTCCCCCCTAGGGGTCTACAGATGGATTTAAGGGGGTCCGCAATGGTCAGATAAAAATTTACATTTATATTCACAATACAGCATGGTGCTGTTAGAATAGCTTATTAGTAGTAGTATTAGTAGTAGTAGAAAACATAGTAGCAGTAGTAGTAGATAATTTGCAGAAGAGGAATGTATTTTTTCACCTCTCTCTCTCTCTCTCCAACAGTGGCCAACAGTGGGGTAACTCGCGTTGAAATTGTAGTTGAAGAACTCCAGGCACTCGACGAACAGATAAAGAAACTCCTGTCCCGACGAAGATACCTTAGAGATCTGAAGGCCCGGCTGCTGGATAAACCGTCCTCGCCATCTGGAACCGGCGAAACATCAACCCCGCGTTGTGCCGACCTCACCCCTGCGTCTCATAGGAGCGACTCCGCTGATGACCTCGGTGGATTTCAGCTATGCAGGCGGGGGTTCAAGGCCACAGCACCTCCATCGGCAAAGGCGAACATCCTTTCTTAGAACCGGTTTGACCCTCTCCGCGTCCCCAGTTCGCCTTCAGCCCCTAGTGATGTAATAGTGGTAGGTGATTCCATCGTTAGAAACCTTAATGTCGCATGCCCTAATGCAAAATCGTTTGTTTCTTGTTTTCCCGGTGCTCGTGTCCGAGATGTAATGAAACGTGCGCCAGCAGTCTACGAGAAACACAAGGAGAGGGCAGTTGGAGCAATCGTCTTGCATGCCGGCGTAAACGATATAAGGCACCGACAATCAGAAATCCTGAAGGCTGATTTCGCAGCTTTGATTAAAGACACGAAGGAGAGGACCCCATCGGCAAAGATCTTCGTTTCGGGTCCACTACCTCTCGTCAGACGATCCAACGAGTACTACAGTCGTCTGCTAGGATTGAACAACTGGCTACAGGGTTACTGCAAGAAGAAGGATGTCGGTTTCATCAACAATTGGAATCTCTTTTTGGAAAGACCGCGTCTCTTCAAGCGTGATGGCCTGCATCCGAACAGTTTCAGTGCTCGGGTCCTCTCCGAAAACATATCGAAGGTAATTCGTTTTTCTTGACTATCTATCTCTGCTCTTAACCCTTTCCGAAATGATACTGTTGTGCTAGGACATGATAAGTGTTTAATAGAATCTTCCGTTCAAGTGCACAGCATTAATACTGTAATAAGCAATCTCAATGCACGTAGAAAATCTAGGAAATACGGTATAAACTCCAATAATCTAATTAAAATTACTATTTTAGAGGAAAAATTTATTAAAACTATAAAAACAGATCACAGATTAAACAAAAAATACACACAAAGCAGCGCTAATAAAAATAATTTAGTTCCTATTCCAAATATCAATAACGCACATAGTATTCATCTCTGCACCTCCGAAACATTAAATATGGCACTATTAAATGTTAGAGCTTTAACTAACAAAACGTTTTTTATCAACGATCTTATTAGTGATAAAAAAATAGATTTTATTGTACTTAGTGAAACATGGCTTAAATCAGACGGCGCTGCTGTTTTAATCGAACCTGCGCCTCCGGATTACAGTTTTACTTGTACAGACCGCCACTTGAGAAAGGGAGGCGGTTTGGCTAACGTTTACTCGAGCCGGTTAAAATGCAAAGATGTCAGTTTTGGTAAGTTCAAGTCCTTTGAGTATCTCGCCGTTGTTGTTCATGGAGATTCTCACGTTCTAGTATTATCCGTGTATAGACCTCCAAAATTCAACATGTCTTTTTTTGAGGAATTCTCTGACTTAATGTCAATTTTAATTACTAACTATGACACACTCCTAATAGTTGGCGACTTTAATTTTCATATAGATAATCAGTGTGATCTAAAAGTAAAAGAATTTATGAACCTCCTGGACTCTTTTGATTTGAGACAGCTCGTAAAGCAGCCTACACATAAAGCAGGTCATATGTTAGACTTAGTGATTACTAAACGACTGAAAGTTGATATAAAACAGATTATTGATATTGGTGTATCAGACCATTTTCTTCTACTTTTTAATATAGAAATAATGATAAAAAACACTCATGAGAAGCATATTGTTAAAAAATGCATCTTTGACTTAGCAGCAGCTTTAAAATTTACAAACATTCTAAGCAATCAGTCCATTTATAGTGCCAACTACAATAGTGAGGATAATGTAAATAGTAAGGTGGAAAGATTTAATACTAAAGTGAGAGCTGCTGTTGACATAGTGGCACCTGAAAAGACAGTGAAAAAATCTTCTAGCATTGTTATACCATGGAAGACCCAAAGAGCGTCTGATTTAAAGAGAACATGCCGCAGAGTTGAGCGTCAATGGAGGAAGACTAAACTTACTATCCACCATGAAATATTAAAAGTCAAAATAACAGAATACAATAACACTGTCCGTCTTGAGAGACGCTGTTATTTCTCCAAGATTATACATAACAATGCTAGTAATCCCAGAGTCTTATTTTCTACAATCGATCGCCTACTAAACCCAGGTGACTCAAAGGAATGCCTCCCAAGTCAATCAATCAATCAATCAACATTTATTTATATAGCACATATTCATACAAAAAAAATGTAGCTCAAAGTGCTTTACAAAATGAATAGAGAAATAGAAGACACAATAAAAGATAAACATAAGTCAACATTAATTAACATAGAATAAGAGTAAGGTCCGATGGCCAGGGTGGACAGAAAAACAAAAAACTCCAAAGGCTGGAGAAAAAAATAAAATCTGTAGGGGTTCCAGACCAAGAGACCGCCCAGTCCCCTCTGGGCATTCTACCTAACATAAATCATCATATTTTCATGGAAGGACCTGATGATGATGGTCACGTAGACTTCTGGCTTTCAGTCCATCAATGTTGGAGCATCATGATGCTTTGAGTAGGTGGTGGTGGCGCAGGCCACCACAAAGAAACCGGAAAAGAAACAGAAGAGAGAGTAGGGGTCAGTACGGATTTTAGAGCCACCATGAATAGTTATTATGAAGAATTGAACATACAGAGTATCAGGATTAAGTTAAAGTGAAGTTATAAAAGGCCATGTTAAAGTAATGTGTTTTCAGCAGTGTTTTAAAGTGCTCTACTGTATCAGCCTGGCGAATTCCTATTGGCAGGCTATTCCAGATTTTAGGTGCATAGCAGCAGAAGGCCGCCTCACCACTTCTTTTAAGTTTAGCTTTTGGAATTATAAGGAGACACTCATTTGAAGATCTAAGGTTACGATTTGGAATATAACGTGTCAGGCATTCCGATATATAAGATGGAGCGAGATTATTTAAGGCTTTATAAACCATAAGCAGTATTTTAAAGTCAATCCTGAATGACACAGGCAACCAGTGTAGTGACATCAAAACTGGAGAAATGTGTTCGGATTTTCTTTTCCCAGTTAGGATTCTAGCAGCTGCATTCTGCACTCGTTGCAAATGATTTATGTCTTTTTGGGTAGTCCTGAGAGGAGTGCGTTACAGTAATCTAGTCTACTGAAAACAAAAGCGTGAATTAATTTCTCAGCATCTTTCAATGATATAAGAGGTCTAACTTTAGCTATGTTTCTTAAATGAAAAATGCTGTCCTAGTGGTCTGATGAATATGCGATTTAAAATTCAGATTACAGTCAACGGTTACCCCTAAATTTTTTACTTCCGTCTTAACTTTTAATCCTAGTGCATTAAGTTTATTTCTGATAACCTCGCTGAATCCATTATTGCCAATTACCAAAATTTCAGTTTTCTCTTTATTTAGTTTGAGAAAATTACTATTCATCCATTCAGAAATACCAGTAAGACATTGTGTTAGTGTATCGAAAGAGTCGGAGTCATCAGGTGCTATAGATAAGTACAGCTGTGTGTCATCAGCATAGCTGTGGTAGCTCACATTGTAACCTGAGATAATCTGACCTAACGGAAGCATATAGATTGAGAATAACAGCGGACCCAGGATAGAGCCTTGTGGAACACCATATCGGATATCATGTGTCTTTGAGATTTGATTACCACAACTCACAAAGAATTTTCTCCCTGCCAGGTAGGATTCAAACCAATTTAAGACACTGCCAGAGAGGCCCACCCATTGACTAAGGCGATTTCTAAGAATATTATGATCAATGGTGTCAAATGCAGCACTCAGATCTAAGAGGATGAGAACAGATAAATGGCCTCTGTCTGCATTTACCCAAGTCATTTACTACTTTAACAAGTGCAGTTTCTGTACTGTGATTTGTTCTGAAGCCTGACTGAAAGTATCAAGAATAGCATGTTTATTTAGGTGGTCATTTAACTGCATAATGACTGCCTTCTCTAAAATTTTACTTAAGAAGGGCAGGTTAGAAATGGGTCTAAAATTTTCAAAGGCAGAGGGGTCAAGATTATGTTTCTTAAGAAGGGGTTTAACTACAGCAGTCTTAAGACAGTCTGGAAGACCCCGTATCTAATGACAATTTACTATGTCCAGAATATTGTCAATTAGACGCCTGATATTTCTTTGAAAAACCTGGTTGGTATTGGGTCAAGGACGCAGGTGGAGGTTTCAGTTGAGAGATTATACTATGTAATTCAGGTAAATCTATCCTGGTGAAAGCATTTAATTTGTTTATAACGGAGTACCGGGGCTTTGGAGGTTCTGCAGTGTTGGGGAGATATACTATGTTATCTCTAATATCATTAATTTTTTGAGTGAAAAATACAGCAATGTTCTCACAGGTTTCACTGGAAGTATTCTGGGGGCATTCCTTTGTGTTACCTGGGTTTAACAGACGGTCAATTGTTGAAAATAAGACTCTGGGATTACTAGCATTGTTATTTATAATATTAGAGAAATAGCAGCGCTCATCAAGACGGACAGTGTTATTGTATTCTGTTATTTTAACTTTTAATATTTCATAGTGGATAGTTAGTTTAGTTTTCCTCCCTTTACGCTCAGCTCTACGACATGTTCTTTTAAATCAGACACTCTTTGGGTCTTCCATGGAATAACAATACTAGAAGATTTTTTAACTGTCTTTTCAGGTGCAACTATGTCAACAGCAGTTCTTACTTTAGAATTAAAGTTTTCCACTTTACTATTTACATTATCCTCGCTATTATAGCTGGCATTATAAACGGACTGATTGCTTAGAATAGTTGTAAGCTTTAAAGCTGCTGATGAGTCAAAGAAGCGTTTTTTAACAAAATGCTTCTCATGAGCGTTTTCTATCTTTATTTCTATATTAAATAGTAGAAGGAAATGGTCTGATAGACCGATATCAGTGACCTGCTTTATATCAACTTTAAGTCCTTTAGTAATCACTAAGTCTAACGTATGACCTGCTTTATGTGTAGGCTGATTTACGAGCTGCCTCAAATCAAAAGAGTCCAGGAGGTTCATGAATTCCTTTACCTTTTGGTCACACTGATTGTCGACATGAAAGTTAAAGTCGCCGACTATTAAGAGTGCATCATAGTTTGTAACTAAAATTGACATTAAGTCAGAGAATTCCTCAAGGAAAGACGCGTTATATTTAGGAGGTCTATACACGGATAATACGAGAACGTGAGAATCTCCATGAATAACAACGGCGAGATACTCAAAGGACTTAAATTTACCAAAACTAACATCTTTACATTTTAATCGCTCGAGTAAATGTTTGCCAAACCGCCCCTTTTTCCCTGGCGGTCGCACGAGTAAAACTGTAATCCGGAGCGCAGATTCGATTAAAACTGCCGCCCATTGAATTAAGCCATGTTTCATTTAGCGCAATAAAATCAATGTTTCTATCACTAATAAGATCGTTTATAAAAAATGTCTTGTTAGTTAAAGCTCTAACATTTAATAGTGCCATATTTAATGTTTCTGAAGGGCAGAGCTGAATTTTATGCGTGTTATCGGTAATCGGAACAAAAATTAAGTTATTTTTGTTAACGCCGCTGTGTGTACTTTTTATGTAATCTACAATCCGTTTTTATAGTCTTAATGCAGTGTTGATCTGAAGTAGTAATTTCAATTAAATTATTGGTGTTTTGCCGCACTGCCTAGATTTTTACGTGCATTAAGATTTGTTATTAGATTATTAATGATGTGCACTTTAACGGAAGACTCTGTTAAGCCATTATGTCCTATCAAACCAGTAGCATTACGTAAGGGGTTAGCAGTAGAAGTAGACAGTCAAGATAGACGAATTACCTTAGCGATGTTTTCGGAGAGGACCCGGGCGCCAAATCTATTCGGATGCAGTCCATCCCGCTTGAAGCGCGGCCTTTCCCAAAAAAGATCCCAGTTGTCTATAAACCCGATGTCTTGATTCTCGCAGAAGCCTCTCAGCCAGTTGTTTAAACCCAGCAGACGACTGTAGTATTCATGCGATCGTCTGACGAGAGGTAGTGGACCCGAGATGAAGATTTTTGCGGATGGGGTCCTCTCCTTCGTGTCTTCAACTAGTGCTGCGAAGTCAGCCTTGAGAACCTCTGACTCTCGGTGCCTTATGTCGTTTACGCCGGCATGTAGAATGATGGATCCAATTGCCCTCTTGTGCTTCTGGTAGAAGGTCGGCGCCCGCCTCATCACATCTCGAACTCGAGCACCGGGAAAACAAGAAACAAAGGATTTTTGATTAGGGCACGTGATATTCAGGTTTCGTACAATGGAATCACCTACCACGATTATATCACCCGGGGTTGAAGGCAGACTGGGGACGCGGAGAGGGTCGAATCGATTCTGGATTTGAATGCTCGCCTGTGCCGCTGGAGGTGTTCTAGCCTTGAACCCCCGCCTGCAAAGCTGAAACCCGTCGAGGTCTTCATCAGCGTTGTTCCTACGAGGCGCGGGGGCGAAGCTTACTTGCCCTTGGACTTGAGCGGCACGAGGTGGGGTTGATGTTACGCCGCTTCGGTTGTTTGGTGTGGTTTGTCCAGCAGCCGAGTCTTCAAGTCTCTGAGGTACCTTCGTCTAGACAGGAGTTTCTGAATCTGTTTGTCGAGTGCCTGGAGTTCCTCGACAACGATGGCAACGCGATTCATCTCACTGTCGGCCATTGTCTGCTTCTACTTCCGCTTCCGCTTCGTCACCTAGGAAAGAAAGAGAGAGTTAGTGGAACAGAAGTGCTTCCAGTAAAACCTGTGAGGCTATCGCTGTATTTTTTAATCAAAAAATTAATGATATTAGATATAACATAATATATCCCTCCAACACTAAGGATCCTCCTAAACCCCAGCATTCTGTTATAAACAAATTAAACTCTTTCACTAGGATAGATTTACCTGATTTACAAAAAATAATATCTCAATTAAAATCCTCCACCTGCATCCTTGATCCAATTCCAACAATGTTTTTCAAAGAAGTATCAGGCGTGCTAATTGACAATATTCTTGACATAGTAAATTGTCATTAGATACAGGGTCTTCCCAAGACTGTCTTAAGACTGCTGTAGTTAAACCCCTTCTTAAGAAACATAATCTTGACCCCTCGGTTCTTGAAAATTTTAGACCCATCTCTAACCTGCCTCTCTTAAGTAAAGTTCTAGAGAAGGCAGTCATTATGCAGTTAAATGACCACCTCAATAAACATGCTATTCTTGATAAATTTCAGTCGGGTTTTAGAACAAATCACAGCACAGAAACTGCACTTGTTAAAGTAGTAAATGACTTGCGAGTGAATGCAGACAGAGGCCATTTATCTGTTCTCATCCTCTTAGATCTGAGTGCTGCATTTGCACACCATTGATCACAACATTCTTAGAAATCGCCTTAGTCAATGGGTGGGCCTCTCTGGCAGTGTCTTAAATTGGTTTGAATCCTACCTGGCAGGGAGAAAATTCTTTGTGAGTTGTGGTAATCAAATCTCAAAGACACATGATATCCGATATGGTGTTCCACAAGGCTCTATCCTGGGTCCGCTGTTATTCTCAATCTACATGCTTCCGTTAGGTCAGATTATCTCAGGGCACAACGTGAGCTACCACAGCTATGCTGATGACACACAGCTGTATTTATCAATAGCACCTGATGACCCCGATTCTATTGATTCACTAACACAATGTCTGACTTGTATCTCAGAATGGATGAATAGTAACTTTCTCAAGTTAAATAAAGAGAAAACTGAAATCTTAGTGATTAGCAATAATGGATACAATGAGGCTATTAGAAATAAACTGGATACATTAGGATTAAAAGTCAAGACGGAGGTAAAAAGCTTAGGGGTAATTGTTGACTGTAATCTGAATTTTAAATTGCATATTAATCAGATCACTAGGACAGCATTTTTTCACTTAAGAAACATAAGTAAAGTTAGACCTCTTATATCACTGAAAGATGCTGAGAAATTAATTCACGCGTTTGTTTTCAGTCGACTAGATTACTGTAACGCACTCCTCTCCGGACTACCCAAAAAAGACATAAATCGTTTGCAACTAGTGCAGAATGCAGCTGCTAGAATCCTAACTAGGAAAAGAAAATCTGAACACATTACTCCAGTTTTGATGTCACTACACTGGTTACCCGTGTCATTCAGGATTGACTTTAAAATTCTGCTTATGGTTTATAAAGCCTTAAATAATCTTGCCCCATCTTATATATCGGAATGTCTGACACATTATATTCCAAATCGTAACCTCAGATCCTCAAATGAAGGTCTCCTTAGAATTCCAAGAACAAAGCTTAAAAGAAGTGGTGAGGCGGCCTTCTGCTGCTATGCACCTAAAATCTGGAATAGCCTGCCAATAGGAATTCGCCAGGCTGATACAGTAGAGCAGTTTAAAACACTGCTGAAAACATATTACTTTAACATGGCCTTTCTATAACTTCAATTTAATTTAATTTAACTTAATCCTGATACTCTGTATGTTCAATTTCCTTATAATAACTACTCATGGTGGCTCTAAAATCCGTACTGACCCCTACTCTTTTTTCTGTTTCTTTTTCCGGTTTCTTTGTGGTGGTGGCCTGTGCCACCTCCACCTACTCAAAGCTTCATGATGCTCCAACAACGATGGATGGATTTAAAGGCAGAAGTCTACGTGACCATCATCATCATCAAGCCCTTCCGTGAGAACCCTAAATCCAAAGAGGACTGTTTAATTTATGTTAGGTAGAATGCCCAGAGGGGACTGGGCGGTCTCATGGTCTGGAATCCCTACAGATTTTATTTTTTCTCCAGCCGTCTGGAGTTTTTTTGTTTTTTCTGTCCCCCCTGGCCATTGAACCTTACTCTTATTCGATGTTAATTAATGCTGACTTATTTTCTTTTCTTACTGTGTCTTTTATTTTTCTATTCTTTATTATGTAAAGCACTTTGAGCTACTGTTTGTATGAAAATGTGCTATATAAATAAATGTTGTTGTTGTTGTATTTTATAATTATAACTAGCAGAATACCCGCGCTTCGCAGCGGAGAAGTAGTGTGTTAAAGAAGTTATGAAAAAGAAAAGCAAACATTTTAAAAATAACGTAAGATGATTGTTAATGTAATTGTTTTGTCATTGATATGGGTGTTGTTGTCATATCTATCTATTTATATATATCTGTATATATATATATATATATATATATATATATATATATATATATATATATATATATATATATAGCAAAATACCTGCGATTGGCAGCGAGAAGTAAAAAGAAAGGAAACATTTTAATAATAACGTAACATGATTGACAATGTAATTGTTTTGTCATTGTCATGAGTGTTGCTAGCATATATATATATATATATATATACACAGACACATATATAAACATATATAAATATATATAAATATATATATATATATATACATATATATATATACACACAGTTATATATATACATATATACACATACTGTATATATACACACACACATATATACATACTGTATATACACATATACATATCTACATATATACTGTATATACACATATATATACAAATCTACATATATATATCCACATATATATATATATATTAGGGGTGGGACTCTATTAAAAAAATTAATCCAATTAATTAGAGGCTGTGTAAGAATTAATCTTGATTAATCGTATGTAATCGACACGTAAATTTGCCCCAAATCGCAAATGTTTTTTTTTAATTTAAAAGGGTTTTAGTGGGTGACAGAATCAAATAATAGACATGGACATGAATATTGTAAACTGAAGCTGTTTTAATTTCTGAAAAAAAAAGCCTTTAAACTGCATTTGAATTCAAAACAGAAACAAAAATATCATCCCTGGTTAAAATTGGGCAGACTTAAAAATAAAGTGGTAGTTTAAGTACTTTAAGTACATTTTCAGAATAGTATTGTCTTTAAATAATAATAACCAAAATTTCAACATAAAGTGCAGTTTTTCTTCTTAAAAAAATAAGTCAGAAACATAAAAGGTAATTTGACCAACTTAATCTTTAAACTCTGAGTAACATTAGCCAAAATTATTTTGTACATTAGGCTAAAACAGTGTGATCATTGAACATTTTGTAATTAGATGTAATTAGAATTACTAACGGTCACGGAAGTCCAATGATCCCCAGTAAGAGCCACAAAGTCCGCTTTCTGTAATGCATCTAATTTTGCTTGCTTTTCAGTGTGCACAAAACCATGCTTTTATCAAGGCTTCGCTCGGGTAGTCGAAATGATCAGTCGTAGGAACGCGCTTTATTCCGACTCTAACATTTTTGTAGCTGTGATGTGTGCATCAGTGTAATGGATGTACCAGGAAATCATGCATTGACAAAAGTTCCCGCTTGCTTGGAATTGAAAGTGTGATTAAATGCGTTATTTTTAACGCGCTATGGAGTACATGCATGAAGCTTCTCAGCTGTGCTTGTGCTAATAAAGGGAAACATTTTAAAAATAACGTAACATGATTCTGAGTTAACCTAATATTTTTCATACGCCCCAAACCAAGGAGATGCGAAGGTAAAATGAATCGGTAGCGCGCATACATACTCAGTGCATCCCTCTCGAATCGAACCTCGAATTCGGCATTAGAGGCTTAAGACTCTACAATTGCCACAGCGTGTGGCTTGTCTATGCTAGTATGTATTGTAGATCGGGTATATATATACATTTATATATATATACCCGCGTATCGCAGTGGAGAAGTAGAAGTTATGAAAAAGAAAAGGGAACATTTTAAAAATAACGTAACATGATTGTCAATATACAGTAATTGTTTTGTGAGTGTTATTGAATGTTGCTGTCATCAAGGATTTGATTATCATTATTTGTTTCAATCAGGGTCGTATTTGTACGATGTGTGTGTTCAAGTTACATTCCGTGTTTGTCAATCGTTGTAAAGATAAGAGGTTTCATTCATCGATTAGTTTCTTACTGCATCAATAAACAGCTCGTCTTCCTCTTTATCTGAGATGTGACAAACTGCATGCACGGGTTTTTTTTACACTGTCTTCCTTTAGCGGGACATTCACTTTTTCCACCGTGTGCTTTGTTTCCGCAGTAGCTGCACTTATGAATATGATTGTATGTATAAGACGCTTCATATTTTTTTGCTGCCTTCTCAATTGTGTAATTCGGTTTTGTTCAGCACTCTTTGGAACTGTTGCTTTTGTCTGTGCACTGCGTCAGTTCACGTGAGCCGCTTGGTGTTCTTGCATCAAAGGTTCCCAGCTGTGCTGGTGCCATCTCGTGTAATGTCAGCTAAGACCCGGCACTTAAAAGTTTCTCTCGCAGTTTCAATGAGTTTGTGCCAAACACCACCCTGACCATCTCATCTTCCTCTGCATAAGCACAGTCCTTCACACGTGAATATTTACCGGCAGTGTTTGTATTGGATTGCCGCTGATGGACGGCCTTATATGGGCAGGCACTAAATTACAAACGCTAGTGGCAGCCTGTCTATGAACTTAATTTAATATAAACTTACGGTTCACGCCGTGCTTTGTTTCCGCAGTAGCTGTACTTATGAATATGCTTGTATGCATCATTTGCTTCATAATGTTTTTCTGCCTTCTCAATTGTGAAATGGCGTTTTGTGCTCATCGCTGTTTGGAGTTCTTCCTTGTTCTCTACGTACTTACGTAGGAGGCGTGATGATGTCACACGAAACTCCCCCCACGGCCATCTCTAACTCAACTCCATTACATTATATGTAGAAAAATAGGTTCCAGTTATGACCCTTACGCGTAGAATTTTGAAATGAAACCTGCCCAACTTTTGTAAGTAAGCTGTAAGGAATAAGCCTGCCAAATTTCAGCCTTCTACCTACACGGGAAGTTGGAGAATTAGTGATGAGTCAGTGACAGAGTGAGTGAGTGAGTCAGTGAGTGAGTGAGTGAGGGCTTTGCCTTTTATTAGTATAGATGAGTGGCCATAACTTTTTGCATAAAAAAGAGGTGCTTAGTTTAAAGTTTAATAAAACTTTGTGTATGTCATATATGTATGAGACAATCAAATCTTGATAAATAAAGTACATTACATTCATTGCATTTAAAGTTGTGCTTATGTGAATATTTCTGGGGAAGGGCGACCATAGCTTCATCAGATTCTTAAAGGGGACCGTGACTCAAAAAAAGGTTAAGAATCACTGCTGTTTTAATTATTTTGCAACTAATTTTTTCTTTTTTCTCTCTACACATTGGATAACGTGTCTCCATCCATCCATCCATTTGCCAACCCACTGAATCCGAACACAGGGTCACAGGGGTCTGCTGGAGCCAATCCCAGCCAACACAGGGCACAAGGCAGGAACCAATCCCAGGCAGGGTGCCAACCCACTGCAGGACATACACACACACACCAAGCACACACTAGGGCCAATTTAGAATCGCCAATCCACCTAACCTGCATGTCTTTGGACGGAAACCGGAGTGCCCAGCGGAAACCCATGCAGACACGGGGAGAACATGCAAACTCCACAGAGGGAGGACCTGGGAAGCGAACCCAGGTCACCTAACTGCGAGGCAGCAGCACTATCACTGCACCACCATGCCGCCCTGTCCGTGAAATGATTATGTTAATTTACTAATGTTTTGGCTTTAACCCAGCCACAGGAGATGCACAAACCAGTGTGGTTCTTCGTGCCGGCCCCAAGCCCAGGTAAATGGGTAGGGTTACATCAGGAAGGGCATCTAGTATAAAATTTTGCCAAATCAACTTGCGGACCACTATACAAATTTCGATACCGGATTGGTCGAGCTACGGGTTAACAATGACCGCCACCAGTACTGTTAGCCAACAGTATGCTGGTGGAAATTGGGCTACTTTTGGCCGAAGGAGAAGAAGAGGGGGGAAGACATGTCTGGAGGCAGGAGGAGAGGAGGAAAGCAAAGAGAGTGGAACTGAGGGTAGGAACTTTGAATGCTGGCAGTATGACTGCTAAGGGGAGAGAGTTAGCAGATATAATGGAGAGAACGAAAGATGATATATTGTGCGTGCAAGAGATTAAATGGAAGGGGAGTAAGACCAGGTGGATCGGAGGTGGATTAAAATTTTCTATTATGGTGTTGATGGGAGGAGAAATAGGGTAGGGGTTATTCTGAAGGAACAGTATATCAAGAGTGTTTTGGAGGTGAAAAGAATGTCAGACAGAGAAATGATTATGAAGCTGGAAACTGAAGGTGTGATGATAAATGTTGTTAATGCATATGCCCCACAAGTTGGGTGTGCGATGGAGGAGAAAGAAGATTTTTGGAGTGAGTTGGATGAAGTGATGAACAGTGTACCCAAGGGGCAGAAAGTGGTGATTGAAGCGGATGTCAATGGACATGTTGGTGAAGGGAATAGAGTAGACGAGAAGGTGATGGGTAGGTTTGGTGTCAAGGACAGGAATGAAGAAGGTCAGATAGTGGATTTTGCCAAAAGGATGGGCATGGCTGTGGTGAATACGTATTTTAAGAACAGTGAGGAACATAGGGAGATGGACAAGAGTGGAGGAAGATGTACACAGGTAGTTTATATCTTATGCAGAAGAGTCGATTTGAATGAGATAAAAGACTGCAAAGTGGTGGCAGGGGAAGGTGTAGTTAAGCAACATAAGATGGTGATCTGTAGGATGACATTGGAGATCAAGAAGAGGAAGACAGTGAGGGCAGAGACAAGGATCAAATGGTGGAATTTGAAAAATGAAGACTGCAAGGTTGAGTTTAGGGAGAAGGTGAGACAGGCACTGGGTGGTAGTGAAGAGTTACCAGACAGTTGGGAAACTACAGCAGATGTAGTAAGGGTGACAGCAAGAAGCACTGCATGAAAAGAGGTGTATCTGTACTAAATTCCTGTATACACCACTGATTTTCGGAAGTATCTACAAGTACCACTGAGCGTATACATCAAATTCCACTAACCTAGGATACTTCCGGTTTGATACCAATTCGGATGTATCTTGCTGAGGGATTCTTCAATGGTACAGCCATTTGTTGCCATGGCAAATAATCCACTCAAGGCTCTTTCAAGGAGACATTCACACCTCAAGAACCATTTGCATTTTACACCTCTGCACAACTCTGCTGTTCTACATTGGTCTTTTATCTCAACATTGATTGGCCGATTTAAAAAAAAAACTGTACTATACATCCCCCGCACCGTTTAAAAAATGAGAATAAAATTGAATCAGAAATGTTTTTATTAAAATAAAACCAAACACTAATAAATATACAACGTAAGAATAAGAAAAAACTGAAAATATGGAGAAAAAAATGTGCAAATATGACGGTGAAAGTAAATTAAAAGCAATGAAACAAACTGAAACAAACACATGCACCAGTGCTTATTAAAGTTCCAAAAATGAATCTTCTTCTGGCCCGATTCCATCAGCTCTTAAACGCTGACGGTGTGTAAGAGCAAACAGTAGTGCATATCCGCCTCCAATCTGGACTGAAGCTGCTGGCAAAGCTCAGACAATTGTGGGCTCCTGTGAGGTGGAGACCTCACAACCCACAGTTCTCTCTCTGCATCTGTTTGGATGACTGTAGACCTGGACTCCAGCAACTGCAAAACACACCATATGTTAACCCCTAAAAACACCCAGAGATGTACCAAACTAAATATAAAATTATATATATTAATTTGTACACTTATTCATCTTTTCCTTTGTCGGTTTTTAGCTCCTATCTTAATGGAGTTTCTTCATATACTTCAGAGTATTTCCTCCGCAATGTCTCATAGTAAGTCCTACAGCATGCTGAATAAAAAAATAATTCATATAAGTGACAAAACAAATTCAAATTATTAGAGGGACAACAATAAAGGGGACATGAACATAATTATAATAACAATTCCCCTTTATATACAAATATTAAGTGTAAAAATTACCCTTTATACACTCAGGGTCTGCATTTGCAAAAGTCGTCTTTAGTTCCTCCAGCAGATATGTCATTACTGCCTGGTTATGAAGTGAACTTATTCTGTGTGGAAAGAGAGTAGTGTCATTAATTACATTTAAAATGATTACATAAAACCCCATACATAACATATAAAAAAAAAAACTGCTTACCCAGTTTGTGGATCATATTTATGCGGGCTGTTTTCTGAATTATGGAGGCGCGTTACAGCTTCCTGTAACATTTAATTAAAAACGCTTTAGTAGATACACGCATACAAGCATGGGAAACAAAGAATTTTCAAACAACATCATATAATTTGGACGCGACAAACTGTTAAATAAACTAGATGCAAGGAGCAAAAGTAGATGTGTAGCCAAGCGCTAACTTAGGCTAACTTGGCGAGGTATAATTTTCTACTATATTGTCGGCTAACATAAAGCTCAACTTACCGAAATGCCCACGTTATGCGCCCTCTTGACTCTTTTAAGCGCATGGCTTGACTCTTCCTGCGGTCTTTGCTCGCTGAACTTGCGCTCAAGTGCATCAAGATGCTGGATAGCCTCTTCGGGAAGAGCAGTATGCAGCCTGCTGCTAATCCCCCCACCCGGCTATGATAACAAAGACAACACCTCTACTTGATAGTCATTAACATATGAAAGGCTCTTACACCTCACAGCCATCACACTTCATTGCTAGCTGTGAGGATTCTTTGAAACTTCCACCGATTCCTGTATATATCCACATACATAAGGTATGTGGCTGTTTCACAAAATTTCCTTTTGCATGGTACCTTTCCAAGCACTCTACCTCATACATCTGGCAGACGTAGAGTTTAGCGGAGATTTCCCATACCATATTTGTCTGGATACAGCTCTTTTCATGCAGTGAAGGGTGCTTGCCGTGACATCTAGGCTGAGGAAGGAGGAAAAAGAAACCTGGTGGTGGAATGGGGAAGTACAGGAGAGTATACAGAGGAAGAGGATGGCGAAGAAGAAGTGGGATAGTCTAGAGAGATGCAGAATGTAGACAAGAGTACAAGGAGATAAGGTGCAAGGTGAAAAGAGAGGTGGTGAAGGCTAAAGAAAAGGCGTATGGTGAGTTATATTGGAAGTTAGAGACTAAGGAGGGAGAAAAAGACCTGCATCATTTGGCTAGACAGAGGGACTAAGTTGGGAAAGATGTGCAGCAGGTTAGGGTGATAAAGGATAAAAATGGAAATGTACTTACAAGCAAGGAGAGTGTGTTGAGCAGATGGAAGGAGTACTTTGAGAGGCTGATGAATAAAGAGAATGAGAGAGAGAAGAGGATGGATGATGTTGAGATAATGAATTAGGAAGTGCAAAGGATTAGCAAGGAGGAAGTAAGGACAGCTATGAAGAGGATGAAAAATGGAAAGGCCGTTGGTACAGATTACATACCTGTGGAAGCATGGAGGTCTTTAGGAGAGATGGCAGTGGAGTTGTTAACCAGATTGTTTAATGGAATTTTGGAAAGTGAGAGGATGGCTAAGGATTGAAGAATAAGTGTACTGATGCCGATATTTAAGAATAAGGGGGATGTGCAGTGCTATAGTAACTACAGGGAGGTAAAATTGATGAGCCACAACATGAAGTTATGGGAAAGAGTAGTGGAAGCTACATTAAGAAGTGAGGTGATGATTAGTAACCAGCAGTATGGTTTCATGCCAAAAAAGAGCACCACAGCTGTGATGTTTGCTCTGAGGATGTTGATGGAGAAGTAAAGAGAAGGCCAGAAGGAGTTGCATTGCATCTTTGTGGACCTGGAGAAAGCATATGACAGGTTACCTCTAGAGGAGCTGTGGTATTGTATGAGGAAGCCGGGAGTAGCAGAGAAGTATGTAAGAGATGAACATGATATGTACGAGGGAAGTGTGACAGTGGTGAGGTCTGTGGTAGGAGTGACAGATGCATTCAAAGTCGAGGTGTGATTACATCAGGGATCAGCCCTGAGCCCTTTCTTACTCGAGGGACAGGTTGACAGATAAGATTAGACAGGAGTCCCCGTGGACTATGATGTTTGCTGATGACACTGTGATCTGTAGCGATAGTAGAGAACAGGTTGAGGAGACCCTGGAGAGGTGGAGATATGCTCTAGAGAGGAGAGGAAGGAAGGTCAGTAGGAAGAAGACAAAATACATGTGTGTAAATAAGAGGGAGGTCATTGGAATGGTGAGGATGCAAGAAGTAGAGTTGGCGAAGGTTGATGAGTTTAAATACTTGGGATCAGAGTAGTGGGGATTATGGAAGAGAGGTGAAAAAGAGGCAGGCAGGGTGGAATGGGTGGAGAAGAGTGTCGGGAGTAATTTGTGAAAGACGGGTATTAGCAGTAAAAGGGAAGGTCTACAGGACGGGAGTGAGACCAGCTATGTTATATGGGTTGAAGACGGTGGCACTGACCAGAAAGCAGGAGACAGAACTGGAGGTGGCAGAGTTAAAGATACTAAGATTTGCATTGGGTGTGACGAGGATGGACGGGATTAGAAATGCGTACATTTTAGGGTCAGCTCAAGTTGGATGGTTTGGAGACAAAGTCAGAGAGGTGAGATTGCATTGGTTTGGACATGTGCAGAGGAGAGATGCTAGGTATATTGGGAGAAGGATGCTAAGTATAGAGTTCCCAGGGAAGAGGAAAAGAGGAAGGCCTAAGAGAAGGTTTATGGATGTGGTGAGAGAGGACATGCAGGTGATGGGTGTAACAGAACAAGATGCAGAGGACAGAAAGATAAAGAAGAAAATGATCCGCTGTGGCCACCCCTAATTGGAGTAGCCGAATGAAGAAGAAGACTAATGTTTTGGCTTTAGTATCTGCTTCAAGCTTTTTTAACATGTTTTAAATTTTTAGATTAAAAAAAAAAACCTTTTTTTAATTTGAATAGGGCTTTATAAATAAAAAATATATTATGTATAATATTTGGTAAATTATTTTATGGTGCCATAGCAGACATGGCCATTTGATCTTTGCATTAATAATCAAGACACACTTGAGACCTGAGCAGTGGATTCTTAAACAGCAAGACAAAAAGCCAAATGAAGAAAAGTCAAAATACCAAATATCTGAGATCAGAAAACTTTTATAAGTCATAAATAATATTTTGGTCTATCCCTAAAATAATTTTGTAACAGTATTTCTCCTTTATCTTGTGAATTTCCAAGCTAACACCTGTCTTTGTTTTTTACGGGTTGACAATAACAATGAAAGAGATCATTAAATGGGCTGTGATGTTGAGGGCTCTTTAATTAGTCTGTTGTCTCTCCTTTTACTCTGTTGTAGTGAATTACTTTCTTTTAAAAATAGCTTTTTTCTTTTCTCTCTGATTGATCAGGGGTTTTCTCTTCTGCACATTGTATGCCAAGCAATGCCATTCACAGTCATGAATTATGTCACACTAGTCTTTGTATAAAGCCCACAATGTTTAAAACGCAGTTGTTAGAGCAAAGGTAGATTTGGGCAGCAGTATTTTATGGTGTTAATTCTTTAGCATGGAGAACAAGGAGATATAAAGATGAGATTTGGATATATTAGAGGTGATATATTATATCTCTAAAATGTATCTGTTGGATTAAATACTGTAGCTCAGAATAAATGAGTGTGTGAATATCACCTGCAAAAGACTGGTATCCCATCCAGAATTGAATTTTACCTTGTGGTTGATGCCAGGGTAGGCTCATTCAACTTTATAACCTGCTAACTAGGTTGAAAAAAGTATAGAATTTTTTAGCAGACAGGAAAACATGAGTGCAGCTAGGGTCTGTGCTGAATGAAACACTTTTCTCTCATACTAGTGCTGCCAACATCAAAAATACCATCATTTATCTGAAACTGCAGTGAAATCAATATCTAGCTGATGTAATATTTTCAAACCACTGTGTATGCCTTTCCCATTGTAGCATACTAATTGAGCGCTATTATAGTTCAGTTTTGTCAGTTGACAGTAACAGAGGTGCCTCTGGTACAGTTTGAAGTAGTGATAAGTGATAACAGCTAGCATGGAAAAAAAGCTGTTGCTCATTTGGCAATCCAGCGTGGGCATAAAGGGGTCTCTGAGCACCACTTTGTTAGAGCTCGAGAAGAAACTTCTCTAATTAAAAGTGCAAGACTTGACATTACTGAACACATTTCCTGGAAAAGAGACAAACTTTAGAGTTTAGGATTAAGCTTGTTTTTTTCTATTTGTACAGCCCATTCTTTGATCACACATGTGTCTACAGCACTCTATTCTGATGCTTGTGAGCACAATAATGCCGACTTTTTCTCATCTGTTATCAAAATACATGATTTACAGTTCCTGAGTTCACTGGTGTGGTTCAGTAGTGGAAATACTCTTTAAATTGTTTTAACTTTCATTTTTGTCAAAAATTCTCAAGGTCCAGGTCAGTCTACGTTGAAAGAAAAATATCCCTTTTATTGCAAAAAAACTATAATAAGAGAATCTAAACCACTTCTGTGCTTCTTTTGATTGTTGTGTAATTCACAGGCATACAACAAGCGGAGGATGTATAATAAAGGGAGAGAAGCACAATACTCAAAACAATAAACAGCTCACTAGCCATACTGGGACTTACTTAGGCAGGTGTCAGGTTTACTACATATATATGTTGTGCTTGCTGTCCCTATAGCTACTTTTGATAATAGTCTCACTCTCACCTGCATTATACTTCACAGATATATTACTTCTTCTAAAGCTCAGTTATCGAGTATCAGGTAGCAATTATTCATTCTTTATCCAGGGGTCATTTTCAGTCATAGGGGTTCCATGAAAGGGACTGTGATTACAATGTAAGAACTGACAGGGAAATCTGAGTGATTGCCATCATGGAGCTTCTCTTTTGGAATTTAGACTTTGAATGATGGCAGTGCATTGACCTTAAATAAACTGTAAAGTCTGAAATTAGATTAGAGGACATTTTAATTTAACTCAATATTTCACTTGTTTGTAACTGTAAAAGAAAAAAAACAGTAGTCATGAGATGGATTAGGGATAATTTGACATTGATATTTAAAAGGCAAAAGTAAATATAGTCACTCTCGAGTTCAGACATTGTGTCTGTTTGAGAGGTTGGTTGAAGACTGACACCTATTACTGAATCAGAATTTTTTTATGTCAATTTGACTGAAAGAGGAGGAAAAGAGTGTTGTCAGTATCTGCTTTCACATGTGGCATTCATGGCTTGATTATGGCATCTCCGTACCCACTGCCTCATCCTGTTTAGTAAAACAATGGTAAAGCGTGGGAAGAATAACTTAATGGTCTGAAAGTCAAGTCAATTCAAGCTGGGGAGCATGTACTGGTACAGTGTTTGGCCGCATCCACTACATGACGAAACAACACCCTCCGGAAATGACCCTCCTTCTGCCGCAGCCAGGTATTATGTGGGCGACCCCTTGACCTGGTCCAGCCACTCGGGTCCCCAACAATGAGGATCTTACGAGGTGTATCACCCTCGGGGAAACATGGCCGTAGTGCTGTAACTAACGCTCCCTAACAATGCTGGTAATGTGCCTCATTTGGAACAATGAGCAACCGTTTATTGAACATAAAGTCAAACCAATGGTACCCAAGGATTTTCCGGAGAGACATAGTACCAAAGGAGTCCAGTCTTTATATAGCAAGACAGGAAGCACCAGGACTCTAAAGACTTGGATCTTTGTCCTTTTGCATAGATATCGGGAGCACCGCACACCCCTTTCCAGCGACCTCATGACACAAATTCAAACCACCAGTACCCAAGGATTCTCCGAAGAGACACAGTACCAAAGAAGTCCAGCCTTCATCTCAGGTCACAATGTCTCGCAACCATATGGTAATACTGGAAGCGCCAGGACTCATATTTGGACCTTCATCCTTTTGCAAACGTATCAGTGTCAGTTGCAGCACTATGGCCGTGTGGCACAATTCCCCAAAGTTGATCCGGCTCACAGGATCATCAATGTTGAGGAACCGAACAGATAGACCAGGCCAAGGGGAGGCCCACATAACACCTGGCTGCAGCAGATAGTTGGTCATTTCCGGGGGAATGGAACTGGACTGTGTGACTGCCTGGGGGGGTTGCCAACCAGGAACTCGAGTTGTTTCATCATATGGTTGGTATGGCAACACGCTATACCAGTGCATGTCCCCTGACCTGACCTGAGTGTTTCAGTATTTGGTTATGATTTCCTGTTGATCATGTGACTCACGTCCTTACGAGAATACTGTTCTTCTTTTAGCTGGTAGGATACTTTGTTTCTAAATTACTCTTAACACATTGATTCTGGACTATTTATTACCAGGATGCTGCTGTATAGATCTATACATATATGATAAATAATAAACTCAATCAAAAATCATAAAAACTGCAAACAAATGTATCAGAAAGCAATGTTTTTATTATCAACAGTGACTTTATTAATTATTTCATTTTGACCAGCAACATGAGAAAAACTCTCCATTTGAATGAGGGTCCTAGAAGCATAATACCATGCAGAGTGCAGGCTTAGAAGAACATGACATGCAAATATAGTATGTTTCTTTGCGCTGTCAATGTTTGCTGGACACAACTCATTTGGTAGATGTGGACTCCTTGCTCTCAGTGGGGGGAGGATGTCCATGTAGTGCTGTTCTGACAGTCATGACAAGTCAGACACCATATAATAACGAAATGCAGTGATCCACATCACTGCCAGAGCCTGCAGGTTCCACATCATCCAACTGATTGTCACTATCTCGATTACTGTCAACAGTGTTGTGCAAGTTCACACCTCACGAGAACTAGCTCAAAGTTCAGTTCACACAGATTAAAATGAATAAATTCACATTCACAGTTCACCATTTCAATTTTGAACTTGTTCATGTTCAGTTCATTTAGCATTTTTTAAGGAGTGAGAATAAATGACCCATGAGCTAACTTTTTTCAATTTTGCATGCCTTATATTAAGCTATTACAGTGAACTTCTTGAATAAAATACAATAATTATGAAGACTTCTTATATTTAAATACACTTTATTGAATTATACCTAGCAACAAACATGTATAACCAAATATGCTAATATCCTCCTGGTCAAAAAAGAAATTAAATAGATGCAAGTATACATATAAATTACCTCTCTATTTCCAACAGTGTGACACAAATGGTGTTAGTGGAACCAGCGTGTAGGTGAACTTACCTATTACGCTGCCGGTCAAAATTTGCATCACATATTACATGTCCAACGGGGAAAAATTTAAAGCAGCCTCATGTTTTCATAAAAGCGAAAGTGGAGCTTCACCACATGCTCGTGTCAGCGGGGGTGCAGCTTAAGCACAAGCAGGCAAACACAGACAGTGCCTATTTGATTTTACATTATTTTCTCCAAATATAAATAAACTACAAAAAGTTCATAATAAATAAATATTTGTAAAAATCCACTATTTGTGCTCATCCTAATACCATATTTGGATTCAGCTCCACCCTTACATTACAGGGTAAGGCAAAACATTTAATCTGGACCTAAACCAGATCCAGAACAAAACTGAAGTAGGTCATGTTCAAGTTCTTCACTTGCAAATATGTTATGTTAAGTTCACCATACTTAGAAACATGAGCTTGTTCAATGAACACGCTCTTTTGAACTAGTTCATGCACAAAACTCACTGTCATTATCATTGCTTCAAAACATTGGCAGTTTTATACTTTTTTTGTAACGACATAACTATGGACTGTCTATCCATTCATCCAACCTGCTATATCCTAACTACAGGTGGGGGTCTGCTGGAGCCAATCCCAACCAACACATGGTGCAAGGCAAGAAACAAACCCCGGGTAGGGCTCCAGCCCACCACAGTGGACTGTCTATTTATAGCAAAATTGTCGCAAGCTGTTAACAACAAAAAAAAATATTAAAGGTCTGTGGATATCAACTAGATGGCAGCAATACAGTAGATAAATAAGATGAACCCACAATGCTAGGCAGCAGACTGGCTGCGTCTATAGTGGCTGTATATATTGCATTTTGAGGTGCTCGATTCAACTTGTACTTCACGTTCAAAGTGTTAGGTTTATCAGGTTTTACGTTGCCACGTAAGGAATTCTGAGTAAAAACAATATAGTGAGTAGGTTTCAACTTAAATAAGCATTTAAATCCTTATTTAGAATATTGGATTTGCGCTTTATTTTTACCTTATTTCTTGACAATTGCTTGCTGTTTGCATTGCATATATTATAATTTTCAGAGAAACCATTCCAACTGATCTAGTACATTTGTCACTTATTTTTTTTATTTTTGTTTTGTTTAACTTCAGCCACGTTTCCACCTCGATTACTAAGGAAATATAAAATGACTGTAGTGAGAATGAGCAAAGGTGTGATTTAAAAAAAAAAAACAATATTATGAGTGTAACACCACAATATACAATGCAAGCTGGGAGAATAACAGTGATAAAGCAACAATGTGCTACTGATGCACTGCATCCATCAAAGCTTGCTACTACATACACTTTTATTGAAGAGTCAGACCATTTCAGGCAATTTCCTTTGTGTTCCCCAATTTAAAAACCACCCCAACACCTCAGCAGGCCTTTAGGCTTAATCCTAAGCCCTGCTGTGAAAGTGGAAATTGCCAATCACTGTGTCACACTGTTTCTTTTTTCCTCTAGTGCACCCTTACAAGAGACTCACCCAGCTTACATGTTTATTATCTCCCAGCCGATTCTTAGGGCATTAGTGTATCTGGTCATCAGTTCAGCAGTGTTAGAGTGAAAAGTCCCTTTTTGGTGCATCACTTAGAAGTAATAGAGCTGTAATTCAAAAACAAAAAAAAAACAAAACAAAACACACCCTGTGACCCATGGATTCACTTCTCTTTTTGTCACCATTCACTAGAGGGGGTGTGATATTACATTTGTTTTCTATTCCTTGTGGAGGACTGCCGGCTTCTCATGCCGGTCCTCACCCCCAGGCCGCCAGGAGGAGCTCTCCCGACAGCAGGATTGTGCCCCGAGGTCCAGCAGGGCCTCATGGACTTTGTAGTATTTATACACAGCCCTGCTGGATACCTTGGGGGCCACCAGGAGTCGCTGTGGGGGCTTAGGGGCTGTTTTGTGCCTTATGACCCGGGAGTACGTCATGGTCACGTGACGGAAAGGAACGACGTGCTCCCGGGTTGAAGTAAAGGACTGATTGCCCTGACCCAGAAGGAATAAGGAACTGTGGACTGTTGGGACAGGAACACCTCCGGGTCAGGGGCTATAAAAGGACGATGCCTCAGTCCAGACGCTGAGCTGAGCTGGGAGGTAGAGGAGCAAGTGTCTGGGCGAGGAGGAGAGTTTATTGTGTGTTAGTTATAGTATCGATTTATGAGTAGTGTGGAGGGTGCTTGGTGCACTGTGGAAAACGAAAATAAAAAGTATTGGACTTTTACCTGGTGTCTGGAGTTGTACGTAAGGGTTCAAGGGAGCACTAGCTCCCCCTACTGCCACATCCTATAGATATGGAGATCCATTTGCATTAATTTTACAGTCTCGGATTGTTTTTGAATTACCTAACTTGTTTTATTGTATTGTTTATTTTATTTTTGTGACAAAGTCTACGATAAGTCACTTGATTGTGATCATTAAAGGTTTTAACATCATTTGCACTCTAGTATAAAGAAGGCGATAATCTGCATGTCAGCATCCTTTGTTGGATACAAAGCTTTTCTTAGTATTAGTTAGCCAAGCAACAAGTTCTTCTAGTTTTTACCCACTATTTTTCTTGGACTTTCCTGTTTGCTTTACTTCTTTGTACTTTGATTTCCTGATTTTTTATCCTTGCATGTCTTTCACTGTGCTCTTTTACTCTTTAAATCATCTCTGAACCACTCCAAATAATCGTTGGGCTTTCTTTTTGCCCATTACAGTATGCATTGGCGGATTTAGAAGTTGGATGCAGATTGACCCCTACTTCCTGAAGCTTAGTGTTTTTATATAATTTTGGATGAAAGAGGAGGGCTTTAGAGCAGAGTAAAGATGACATCACTTTCAGCCTACATGGGTTTTGTTTTCTGAGCTGAGTGTGGAAGTGGAAATTGACAGTCACTGTATCACTCATGGGCGGCATGGTGGCGCAGTGCTGCCTCGCAGTAAGGAGTTTGCATGTTCTCCCCGTGTCTGCGTGGGTTTCCTCCGTGTGTTCCAGTTTCCTCCCACAGTCCAAAGACATGCAGGTTAGGTGCACTGGCAATCCTAAATTGTCCCTAGTGTGTGCTTGGTGTGTGTGTGTGTGTGTGCCCTGTGGTGGGCTGGCACCCTGCCCAGGGTTTGTTCCTGCCTTGTGCCCTACGCTGGCTGGGATTGGCTCCAGCAGACCCCCATGACCCTGTGTTAGTATATAACAGGTTGGACAATAACTGACTGACTGACTGTATCGCTCATTCTCCCTTCAACCTAGTGTGCCTTGTAGCTAGCGTGTTTGCTTTTATAATTGCAGTCAGTTTAAAAGTATGCATGACACTGACATTAAGAGGGATGCTGTGGTCTCTGATAGGCCACCACATGTTGAGAGACCCAGTTTCTTTAGTTTGCTTACTGTCTGAGGAAGAGGTGTCCAGTCACTTTTTGGTAGTGCTACTAGTTTACTTGAAAAGAAGACTAGAAGTAAAAAAGAACACCTACATATTTATTTAATTCATTGACACTTCTACGATGTGGAGAAATTTCAATAGTAGAACTAGCCTTTGTGCATCAAGCCACTTTATATCAGTCGATGGACAGAACAATTAGGATCTTAAGGTGTATCTTTTTTTTGTGACTGTAACTACCTTGGTCTCACTGTGTTTTTTCTATAACTCTATGTGATCAGGAGAATTTAGAAGTTGCTTTGGCATTAGGAGACACTGGTTAATGTGGGTGCATTCACTTTATCGCTGGTTAGTTCCTTTTCTTCTATTATTTGTTTTTCAAAGTGCCTCACAGCTTTATAGTCCTGGGCTAAAATCAAAGCCCAGGCTTTATCTCTGTGGAGTTTGAATATTATTTCTTTGTTCATGTGGGTTTCCCTCGGTACCTTATTTTTGAGATATATTGGATAACTCCAGTCTAGTGTTTATTCTGCTCACTAAACCTGATAATGATACACAGCTACCCTCTGATGCAGGAAGTGCTCCATTAGGCTCCTAGACTTAAATGATTCCTTTGATAAAGCAAGGTCTTCTAGCAATAATTTATCAGCAGATGGGAGAAGCAGCTTCTCTGCTGTCTGATGTGTGAGATTCACTTCCAATGTCTCTTCACAAATCATTGCTACTTTGGGCTTTGACTTCGGCCCACTTTTCTTAGGTTTCCTCTTTTCCTTTTCTATTAACACTGTGGTACTGCATATTTCTTATTCGCCCTCTTCGTCATTGAACCCATTTGAATATTGATTAACAATTTTGCGGTTAGTGGTCTGTAGAGCATTCCGGGTCTCTCATTCAATGAAAAACATGTTAAAAAGTAAATATATATTATTGCCTTTATTGGGTTCAAGACTACAGCAGTAATGTATTGTCAGGTGCTCCAAACTGCAGCCTCTTTGGAGATTTGTTCAAATATACACCTTCCTTGTTGCTAAAATCACTTCTTGAAAAAATGTTCCCTAATGCACTGTTTAATCAATCCTTTGCCAGTCAGTTAGTGACACAGGGCAGACATCAGATATATCAATCTTTAAAAACAGGGAAAAGTGAAAAAGACTACATAAATATGTCATCAGCTTGTCAAAATCAAACTGTGGACTGAAATGCAATTCAATAAAAAACGTAAAATGAAATTATTTTAGCAAGGCTTGCCTTACTATTAGAAAAAAAAATAATGAATGACCTTATGATAAAATGTTACTTTTTTATTGTTTATCTATAAATGGATTAAGTACAATTTTATTTCTTAAAGTCCTAAAAATATTTTTTTTTTCACATTGAACAACACAAATTCAAAGTGATATAGTAACTTCAAGCATTAAGTCTGCCTGTATAATTTTGACAGATTAACTTAATTTTTTGAATAGGTGAGGATTAGAAAGATGTTCAAAATGAATTAATTTAGCATTCTGTAATCCTTTAATAGATTCTTATAATTTTCATTACTTTTAAAGTTAATCTCAGAAAATGAATGCTTATCATCCACTTTAACCTATTTGTTTACCGAGTTTCATCTCCTTTCAGTACAAATAATGGCTCCTGCAGTTTCAGGTCAGTTCGCTTTTCTGTAACTGCGTGTCCTCTAACAGCTGTAGCACTTTATTCCTCCCATCAGCGGTTTCTAATCAGTCAGCCCTCCTTGATTGTGACACAGCTGCAGTTCTAACACTGCCTTTGGCTTCTTCTATATTTTCCACACCAACTGTTTCCCAGATTGCTCAAAAATGGCAAATCTACTTGGTGGGGGACGAGAAAGAAATTTTGAAGCAGCACACTGACCTCCTGCAGGCAGAGGCTCTTTTTTTGCTTTTTTGTATAAAGTGACAAAATGCTTAGAGTAATGTTCTGTCTTTTGCTGTAAATGAAAACACACTTACTAGACTCAGCAGCATGATCTAACTAATTTTTCAAGCCTTTAAAGTAAGGACATTGTGCAAGACAGAATTAATGTGTAAATACAAAAAAAGTAAAGAAATAGGCAAGAAACCTTTCTATTTGATAGAGTTTCCAATGTTATAACTTGAAATTAATGAAAAGGCAGCATAAAAACATTGCACAGTATATAATGCAATTTCAATACTTTTAGGTTTGTGGTATAATATACAAAGAAGATCTATATGCTTGACTTGCCGATGGAGACTTGCAAGTCTATTAAAGAAATAGGCAGTGTTCCTCTATAAAGAGCGATCTGGAGTACCATGGCCCACAGCTATAAAATTTTAAATAATTATTTGGAGCTATTTTATGCCAGGAACATGTTAGTGTGCTGCTTAGATTTTTTTAAAATTAGATTTATTGTTATCCATGTTGTTTAGAATTTTGATTCAAATACAGTTTCATTGGTGATTTCACAATTGTCCATCCATCCATCCATCCATTTTCTAACCTGCTGAATCTGAACACAGGGTCATGGGGGTCTGCTGGAGCCACTCCCAGCCAACATAGGGCACAAGGCAGGAACCAATCCTGGGCAGGGTGCCAACCCACTGCAGGACACACACAAATACACCCACACACCAAGCACACACTAGGACCAATTTAGAATCACCAATCCACCTAACCTGCATGTCTTTGGACTGTGGGAGGAAACCGGAGCGCCCGGAGGAAACCCACACAGACACGGGGAGAACATGCAAACTCCACGCAGGGAGGACCCGGGAAGCGAGCCCGGGTCTCCTAACTGCGAGGCAACAGCGCTACCACTGCGCCACCGTGCTGCCCGATTTCACAATTGTGAAATGTGAAACTCACTAATGATTTTGAAGCAAATGGGGGAAATTGCTTTTTGGGTGGAAAGCAAGGAAAGTTGCTTCCTAAGGGTTCATTCACACTTTTATATTTACCATACTGGAAATATCAGTTCTATTTCTGCCTCTTGCTCATATCACCATGAAGGATTACAGTTGCAGTGTGTTTTTTTAAAAATGTGTCACATTCCATATTTTTTCCACGACAAAACACTCTAAACACAAGTAGATTCAGTACATGGAAAATTGCCAGGTTTAGATAAGAAACAAATACATTCTGGTTTTTACTACAATTAATGGTTATAACCTTGTTATTGGTAATAGTGTGTGACCTGTAAGGTGCGTATCCATGTCCCAAACCACAGACACAACCTCACAGGCACAAGTCCTGTGTTCTAAGAAGAAATTATTATTAAAGAAATACATCAACACTAGGCTTCTTTTTTTATCAACAGCAGTTTTCTTTCTTTCTTTCTTTCTTTCTTTCTTGACAATTACTGTCCTTCTCCTCTCAAAACTCCAGCTCACCTGGCCAGCTGCTTTGTAACCCAAGAGCAGGAGTACTTCTGGTGCAACATTATTGGCATCAAAATGCACTTCCCTTTCTGGTGGAACCTCCCTAGCACAGAACACTGGCACCTAAGTACCCCTATAGGGCTGCCCAGCCTGACTATAGCTGCCAAGCTGTTTTTTGGAAAACTGGGACCTCCACCAGAGGGATGCTGGCACTCAGCGTATTGGGGGAACACCATGCTCCAAGAGGCATACTGATACTGCTTATTGATACTGATGCTTAATGATACTCTTTTTGATACTACTATCCATATTGTGGTGCAAAAAGTAAAGACATGACATGATGTGAAGCAATTCTACAGTTAATGTAACTTTTTTTCCAACAATAACCAGTCAATTGCCTGTATTCCTGCAGTGCCACTTCACTACCAGAAGCTAAACCTAAACATTATAGAGCTAGTAATCATATAGAACCCATAAAGAACTTTCAGACATATAGAACTATTTACAGTATATCAATCACAGGAAAAGCTATTTACAATATAAATAGCCTTGCACAATAAAAATATTTGATTTTATAATTTAATATATTCTTAACAAAAAATGGAGTAACATACCTTTCTAGAAGCAAACTATTAAACAGCAACATTTATCAGCCCAAAGCTTCTTCTTCTATATCGTTTATTTTATTTGTCTATATATAAGATATAGAAGGAGGGTTTATCTGTTAATGTTTCATATTAACAGTCTAAAATGTTAAAACAGACAAATTATGAGTGCTCACAACTCTACTGGTACAATTCCACCTCACACAATTAATACAGTGAAAACTGGGAGAGACTCACACTGATGACGTAACAAACAAAGATAAAGAAAGGATTTGTGAAGCTGTTAAAGATACGGCACCCATACGAGCAACAGTAATAAAAAATAAAATAATAAAATTGATAGAAAATCTACATCAATCTTCTAAGAATGATGATAAACGATATAAAACAATGTGACCTAAGGGACTTATTATACATTACTATACATACAGTCATGTTTGAATTAACATCCCTGTCCATTTTACGTCCAGATCAATTTAGAACCAGTCCATCGGGACCGAACGTGGTTGTAAGTCAATGACTATCTGACTCTATATGCAAATATGCTGTGCACATGTATTCAGATAATTGGGCATTAACACATTAAAATTTCAGAATTATTTTACTTTTAAATTTCCTAAAAGATAGGAAAAAATATGGAATTAATGCAATTAAATTTAAGATAGCCCCTGTGACTCTAACTTGAATTTAATAGGTTTCAAATTTAATAGACTCTATTAATTTTTTAATAGAATTACCTAGACAGATAGAAAATGAATAAGAACTTTTAAGTTTGCTGAAATGAAAAACGTGAGACTGAATGTCGTACTTAAAAAAATATATAATTATAAAGGTTATATAAGTAAAGATGTGATTTATTTAATTGTGATCTAGCTGTTGATACTTTTTGTGCATTAAGAACCCTGCCAGTCAAAAGGGATCTATTTATAACAATAAGGTGCTGCAAGAACAGCATTTTCATTAATTTAGTTAACACAAGGTCTACAGGACAGATGGTAAGTTTTATTATCTATACTAATAAAAGGCAAAGCCTTCACTGACTGACTGACTGACTCACTCACTAACTCATTCATCACTAATTCTCCAACTTCCCGTGTAGATAGAAGGCTGAAATTTGGCAGGCTTATTCCTTACAGTTTACTTACAAAAGTTAAGCAGGTTTCATTTCAACATTCTACACGAAATTTGGTAGGCGGCTTCCCTGCGCTAACCAAAACCGATGTACGTACTTATTTCGGTGGTATGATGCCACTGTCGGCCGCCATATTGAACTTTCCAACGTCACTAATTCTCCAACTTCCCGTGTACGTAGAAGGCTGAAATTTGGCAGGCTCATTCCTTACAGCTTACTTACAAAAGTTAAGCAGGCTTCATTTTGAAATTCTATGCGTAACGGTCATAACGGTGAACAACGTCCGCCATGTTGAACTTTCTTATTCATGGCCCCATCTTCACGAAATTTGGTAGGTGGCTTCCCTGCGCTAACCGAAACCAATGTACGTACTTATTTTGGTGGTATGACGCCATTTTCAGCCGCCATATTTAACTTTACAATGTCACTAATTCTCCAACTTCCCATGTAAGTAGAAGGCTGAAATTTGGCAGGCTCATTCCTTACAGCTTACTTACAAAAGTTAAGCAGGTTGAATTTTAAAATTCTACACATAACGGTCATAACGGTTGACAACGTTGGCCATGTTGAACTTTCTTATTTATGGCCCCATCTTCACAAAATTTGGTAGGTGGCTTCCCTGCGCTAACCGAAACTGATGTACATACTTATTTCAGTGGTATGATGCCACTGTCGTCCGCCATATTGAAGTTTCCAACATCACTAATTCTCCAACTTCCCGTGTAGGTAGAAGGCTGAAATTTGGCAGACTTATTCCTTACAGCTTACTTACAAAAGTTAAGCAGGTTTCATTTCGAAATTCTACGCGTAACGGTCATAACGATCGACAACGTTCGCCATGTTGAACTTTCTTATTTATGGCCCCATCTTCACAAAATTTGGTAGGTGGCTTCCCTGCGCTAACTGAAACCAATGTACGTACTTATTTTGGTGGTATGATGCCACTGTCGCCCGCCATATTGAACTTTTCAAAGGTCTTTGTTACTTATGGGCCCATCTTCAAGAAATTTGGTACGCGGGTTCCCAACGCTAACTGAATCCTACTTACGTACATATATACATCCATAGCCTGCAGCTCGGTCACCGTGTGAGGCGGCATTGGGTCCCCCATCCCAACGCCTCCCACATTATTGGCTGCCTGCCTATATAAGGCCGTCTGTCATTTCGGTCTCTACATTCCCTTCCTTGCTTCACCACGGGATTCACATCTCCCTACTGATAACTACAGCCTTTTTACTTAATCCACGGCTTCTCCGTTGTTTTATTGTTTATTTATTATGATTATCGTTATTGTGTAGGTATTTTAGACTTACTTTACATTGTTCAGGTACCCATTTCCATTATCGTTCCAACCGTGCCCCCATTAACATGTCTATCGAGGTGATCACCATCGATCAAGGAACTGTCACTTACCGAGTGGTTTCCTTTCCCGGAGATGGCATCTACCTTTTCCATTCTCTTTGTTACATATTGCACGGCCATATCAGGCTCACTTTTGATATCCGGAGGAACATTGTGTCTTATGTATTGAATGACTGGGACAGGTTCAAGGTGTGGACTGATGACGGTACAGGAGATAATTATACTACACAGGAGCACTATAAGAGTGAAATGCTTAAGTCCTTCACCTATCGTTGTGCCTGTGAGTTGATGGCTGCTGCTGAATTGTTCGGTTGTTGCTTTCAAGTGTACCGAACTGGCCAAATATTTTACACCTTTAGACAACCGCCAATGCCTCTTAAACATCTTAGATTCACAGGTGATGATTTGATAAACATTTTAAGGCAGTACTTCGTCGCTGCGAAGCGCGGATATTTTCCTAGTAGAAAATAAAGTTACAATTTCCTATTCTGTTATTAAGTTAAAATTGCTAGTAATATGTACAAACAATAGCTTTTTACAATGTAAAACTACATTTTCAAGATTATTTTGAAAGCTAGAGTGTTACATCTATTTTATTATTAAAGATATTCAAAAAATCTGTACTATTGTAGGTATGGATTTTACATGGTTGTTCAACCTTCCCATTTGTCAGATTACTAATTGCTGTAATTAGTACATAAGGGTTCTTTCCATTTTTATTTTACATACTGTGGCCAGGTGTGGGAAAGGCATTTCTGTCTACAGGAGGAAATTTTGGAGTGCCAATTGGGTCGTCCCTTTCACCAATAGCAAAGTAAATAAGCAGAAAAGATGCTCTTCAGCGTTGTCCCATTTATGGGAATTCAGATGAAAACAAGTGCTGTAAGGTTGGAGTCGGTGCTAGCAGAGCTCCTTCTGACAGGTTGCTCGAGTCAGTAATGATGCCTCCTTCTGGGATACCTGGGGTTTAATGGTGATTGGACCAAAAGGGATGTGGATGCCTTCACTCGGTGGCTTCTTGACACTATGGAGAAACGAAGAGTTGACAATGTTAGCAGCAACACCCTCTCTCGCCTGCATGCAAGGAGGTCCTCCGACATGCATGCATGACTGGATAATCTGGAGTAGTATTTGTAAATTGTAACATTTTTCAGTATGGAATCACCAGTGATAAGCACTTTGTTATTATATGTCTTGTTAAATATTTAAACTAGTGACCTGGCTGCTGATGGAATAAGCTGCACTTCTTAGACTCCTGTCCACCTCTTAATTGATCATATTCTTCCTAAAGTTGCAATAATCTATTTAACACTCAATGACCATGACTAGCAAAACATGAACAACATAAAGCAAATGAACCAAACAAGTACAAAAATAAATGTCAAAAATGTCAATCACTGTGGCAGTAAGCCCAACTCCTTACAAACCATAGAGAAATAGGTGGAGTGTGTCTATTCATATCCACCAAGAGAGGCACAATGAGTAAGAAATTTTTATATTTACACAACAATTCAGATATTTTAGCCCCATATTTTATAATTATAATATTTTACAATAGGATTTAATTATATTAAGCAGATTTGAGCATTTATCAATGCATGGACTTTACGTACGTACATATATAAACCAATTTTAGGTATAGACAATTAACAGAGCTGTTTTCAAAAATGTGCTCAGTTTACTTTTACATTAATAAACCATACTTTATGAGCATTTTAATTAAATATTCATTTAATCCAATGCATGGGTTATTTGTTTTTATTAATTTTAACTAAAAGCAAATAATCCATACAATCAAATTAAACTTAAAAAAAAAACAAAATTCAGCCCCCATTCAAAAGAAAGAGAGGAGAGCCAACCAACAAGGCAATTCATTTGAAGCAGCAAGGAAAGAAGAGTATCCTTTTTGCCGATATAGTAGCTTACTCTCAAATGTTATTGATTAGATCCTGCTATATTTTAAAAAGGTATAAACAGATCACCTGAGTGAGAATTTTTTTCCCAGTTTCAAATAGTATAGAATATCTGGTGTTGGTCTCGTCCGTTGAGAGAGATGGACATCTGAAGTGGAGCTCCACTGTTATTTTTCATATTTATTTATCTGCTTATTATCCTGAGATATCCTGTATTTATCCAACCTGAGGGGCACTGCTACAGTATATGTAAGCATATATAAACATAGCTAACAAGAAAGGGTGTCCGAAAGAACCGAAAACTAAAGCTGCACCCAAGCTGAGATCGGCAAGCCCTAGTTCAAGATACGGCCTCTCAGAGACTGACCTGGATCAGATGGGCGAAAGCCCAGACTCCTCGGGACCACGGTCCGCTTCATCGTCGCCAGCTAAGAGCGAAATGGGGAGCAAATGTACGAGCATGAGTGAAGCAGGTCTGAATAGCTCGCTGATTGGAGATCACCTGAAACTGGAAAAGGCCTTGCAGTCCGCGGTTTCAATTACTCCACACGAGCCGGGAACATCGGGGACACCGGTTTCAATAGAGCCTGCCGCTTCACCCACAGTACAAAAAAGCAGAATTGATCTGTCTGAACTGAAGGTGATGTTCGCTGAGCTCACGCAAGAGATAAAGAAAAGCGAGAAACTCCAACAGTAGGTGCAACAGGCAAATGAGAAACTGTGACAGGAGCCGCAACAGGAGCTGCGACAGCAGGATAATAAAGTCTTTAAAGATATGCTGGGTAAAAAAAAAAATTGAAGAGCACATTCAGGAAACCTCGGTTAAACTGAGCTCACTTGCTGATCAACTGGAGGATGTCAAGGAGACATTCATGACTCGAATTGAAACAGCCAAAAATTTAGCTGCCATTGTTGAAGAGAAAGCAGCAACTGTCAGCTCCAAATGCAAAAAACTCGGAGACAGACTGGCTGCTTTGGAAGATGGAAGCAGAAGGAATAATGTCAGAATTGAAGGTCTGCCTGTGAATCAAGAAAGTCCAAACCCTCTGAAATTCGCAGCTGAACTGTTTTCTAAAATAATTGGAGAGGACTTTAAAGCAGTTTCTCAGATAGCAGTGGCTTATCGCGTAGCGTTAGACCTAGATCTTTTATTATTTGCTTTGAAAGATTATCATTTAAGCTAGAGGTGATGGCACTCCTCAGACACAAGCAAGAGATAATATATGAAAATAACCACATTCGTATCTTCCCTGATTTCTCTCCAGCAACAGCTACTAAACACGCAGCCTTCTACAACATTAAACAGCGGTTACGGCAAGCCAATATCAAATACAGCCTCTTGTATCCTGCCAAACTGAAAGTGGAATTGCAGGGTCAATTCTTTGTCTTCGCTAGCAAGGAAGAAGCAGAAAAGGAATTAAGAAGGACTATTCTGATACATAATAGTGAGTCATGGCCGTTAATGATATGGCAAGGATTAATAATCTACTGTCAGATCTATTTGTTTAAATTACGGTTTTTATCATTATCACTCATTATTACTCAGGCGCTATCTGTTTATGTTTTAATTACATTTATAGATTTTTCTTTTCTTTTTTTTTTTATTATTTTCTCTCTACCCTAAACGAGACTGTTCAACATCATACCCTTGGTTTATTGTTATTGCTATTATTGCATTAAGACTTATTATGCTTATTCTGGACACTTTCTAACACCATCCCGGGTTTATTATCCGGGTGTATTATCTTAATACATTAAGATTGCTGAAGATTATATATATTTTAAGTGCACAGTTTGTTAATGATTACTTTTTTTAGTTTTAGACTATATTGGTAATAGATATCTCTATTTTTAACCCTAAAACCCGCTGCATGGGGCTTGTTTTGCTTTGGACGTGCTCTGTCTCTGGGTATGTCAGAGGACTGGGACTGTGTGAAGTGGGTTTAGCCTCACTTGGGGAGGCAAAAGGGAGGGTGGGGGTTAAGGGGAGAGAAAGAGAGCAGGCTTGATCTATACCTAATCTATCCTTTAATCTTTATAATTATAACTACCAACGTAATAATAAGCTGCATGGCAACAACTTGGGGAAATAGGAAATTAAGGCAAGCTGTCTCACTTCCAGTTAAGACTATAAAATGACATCAAAAACTCAGAATCATGTCTCCATGATGGGACAGTTAACTTGTGAGCTGGAATGTTAAAGGCCTGAATCACAATTAAAGAGAAAGAAAGTACTCTCTCACCTAACAGGTCTAAATGCTAAAATAGTATTTTTACAGGAGACCCACTTACTAAGCAAGGATCAGTTCCGCTGCAAAAGACTGGACTGGCCAAATGTTCCATTCTAGTTTTACAAAGAAAACTAGAGGTGTGGGAATTCTCATACATAGAACAGTACCATTTGTAGCATCAGATGTAGTATTGGATCCTGAAGGGAGATATGTGATGGTCATGGGAGACTTATCTAACTGTAAAATGATTTTGATAAATGTTTATGCACCTAATGTTGATGATAAGGAATTTATACAAAATTTATTTGCATCCATTCCCAATCTGAACACTCATAAAGTTATAATGGCTGGGGACTTTAATTGTGTTTTAAATCCACTTTTAGATAGGACTTCCACAGGGGAACGCATCTAACACTGCAAAGATAATTACAAAGTTTATAACTGATCACAACTTATCAGACCCTGGAGGTTTTAAACCCAAATTCAAGAACATATTCTTTCTACTCACCAGTACATCATTGCTACTCAAGGATTGATTATTTCTTTATAGATAATAACTTCTTGCCTAGATTAAATCTTGCAAATACGATGCTATTGTTATTTCTGACCATGCACCTCTGATCTTGGAGCTAAATTACTAAGCCCCACACACTCCCCGAGATGGCGTCTCAACCCCTTCTATTAGCAGACGAGAATTGTACAGAATTTATATCCAAACAAATCAAATTCTTCTAGAGACAAATACATCCTCAGAGATCTCTGCAGGAATACTCTGGGAAACTCTTAAGGCCTTCTTAAGAGGACAGATTATCTCATATCTTTCCCACAGAAATAAATTAGAAACCAAGAAAGTAGCAGAGATAAAAAGGAAATTACTAAAATAGATGAAGAACATGCCAGACTACCAAGCAGACTCTACATAGGAAAAGGCAGGCTCTACATTCAGAATTAAACCTCTTGACAACTAAAGAAACTGAACAACTAATTTATAAATCCAGACATCATTACTATGAACATGGAGAGAAAGATAATAAGCTTTTAGCTCAACAAATTCACAAGCAAGAAGTTCGCAACGCAATCTCAGTAATCACCAACACGAACGGAGATAAAATCATCGAACACAAAAATATAATGCACACTTTCAGAGACTACTATAAATCCTATATACTACTGAGTTTAAAGAAGACAATACACAATCTAATGCATTTCTGGATACATTACAGATACCACAAATAGACACTTTTAGTGTGGAGGAACTTGATAAACCTCTGGCTTATCAGAATTACTAGATGCTATAAAGTCACTCCAAGGGGAAAGCAGCAGGCCCTGATGGCTACCCTGCAGAATTTTACAAGAAATTCTCCGCTCAGCTAGCTCCCTCCTATTAGCAACATTTACAGAAGCCAGAGATAACCAACTCTTCCTCAAACCTTTGCCAAGCACTAATCACTTTTCCAAAACAAAATAAGGACTTATTACAATGTGCATCATACAGACCAATTTCACTTCTGAATAATGACGTTAAAATACTCTCTAAAATCATAGCTAGAAGGATGGAGAAAGTGCTCCCCTCAGTAATATCACAAGACCAAACTGGATTTATTAGGGGCCGACACTTATCTTCAAATCTTCGCCTGTTTAATGTAATATACTCACCAACTAAATCAAACACCCCAGAAATATTATTATCATTGGATGCAAAAAGCATTTGACATGATTGAATGGAAATACCTTTTACTACATTGGAGAAGTTTGGGTTTGGCCCAACATTTGTGCATGGATTAAATTACTGTATACCAACCCAGAAGCTTCAGTTTGCATCAACAACATTTGCTCAGACTACTTTAAACTAGAACGTGGTACACAGACAAGGATGCCCTTGTCACCGCTGCTGTTTGCAATTGCCATTGAACCACTGGCAATACATTGTCGAAATACTGATCAGATAAAGGGGATTATCAGAGAAGGACTGGAACAGAAAATTCATTATATGCAGATGATATGGTACTGTATATATCAGACCCAGAAAATTCTGTGCCTGCAGTCTTAACAGCACTCACAGAATTTCAAAAGATCTCTGGTCTCAGAATTAATCTGAATAAAAGTGTATTCTTTCCAGTGAATTCTCAAGCATATAATATTAGATTAGATACCCTACCTTTTATCATTGCAGAACAGTTTAAATACCTAGGGTAAACATCACAAGTAAACATAAAGCTCTTTATCAACAAAATTTCGCCATCTGCATGGAAAAAATTAAACAAGACTTGCATAGATGGTCAACCCTTCATCTCACACTAGCTGGAAGAATTAACACTGTTAAGATGAATATTCTTCCTAAGCTCCTTTTTTATTTCAAAACATCCAATATACATTAATAAATCATTCTTTAAGCAATTAGATTCAACAATAACCTCATTTATTTGGAATTCAAAACATCCACGCATCAAAGAGCGACCCTACAAAGACAAAAGGCAGAAGGCGGCATGGCTCTACCTAACTTCCAGTTTTATTACTGGGCAGCAAATATACAGCGATAAGAACCTGGACACAAATAGAAGAACATACACAGGCTTGGACCGCAATAGAAGTAAAATCCTGCAGTACTTCTTTGTATTCCTGCTCTGTGCTCAATAAACACAGTTATGCAATATACTAATAACCCAATTGTGCTCACTCACTTAGAATCTGGAACCAATGTAGAAAGCATTTTAAGACGGAGAAGCTTTATCTGTGGCACCTCTGCAAGAGAACCACCTCTTTCAACCTTCAAAACATATGCAGTTTTTAATATCTGGAAAAATTTGGAATTAACTTGCTTAGAGATCTTTATATAGACAACGTCTTTGCATCCTATGAACAATTACATTCCAAATTTAACATTCCAGCTACACATTTCTTTCACTATCTTCAAATCAGGAACTTTGTTAAACAGAACCTTCCAGATTTTCCTCATCTTGCACCCTCATCCATGCTGGAAAAAATATTGCTCAATCTCAAGGACTTAGACACCATCTCTACAATATATAAAATCATTTTACAATCCCTCCCTTTCAAAGATCCAAGAGGACACTGGGAAAAAGATCTCTCAATTAATATATCAGAAAAGGAGTGGAAAGTAGCAATGCAGAGAATTCACTCGAGCTCCATATGCAAAGCATACAATTATACAACTCAAAATTATATATCGAGCACATCTGTCTCGTCTAAAACTCTCCAAAATTTTTCCAGGGCATGATTCAACCTGCAAACGCTGCAATCAAGTCCCAGCCTCACTGGGTCACATGTTCTGGGCCTGCACCAAATTAACATTATTCTGGACAAAAATTTTAATTACCTTTCAGACAGCCTTGGACTCACAATCCCTCCTAACCCATTAACAGCTGTGTTTGGGGTTCTTCCAGAGGGTTTTAAAGTGGAGAAAGACAAACAAACTGTGATTGCATTCACTACACTTTTGGCACGCAGACTTATTCTGATAAACTGGAAGAACCCAAACTCTCCTCTTTTAAGTCAGTGGGAAACCGATGTTTTATACTATTTGAAATTGGAAAAAATCAAATACTCAGAGGATCTGTACAGACTTTATTCAAAACATGGCAGTAATATTTTAAAATAAGCTTTTAAAGCACAGAGGAAGCAATTATTTTTGTATTTCTTTGTCTTCTGCATTCACCTCTATTGGCTTATCAAACTTATTAATTTAGGTATGTTTACAAGCCTTAAATTTTATGACGATTGCTTTGCTCTCTCTTTCAGGGGTGGGGGTCGACTTGTTCTTAACTCAATTTTACTTTTTGTAAAAACTAATTGATTTGTATGGAATGATTGTAAAAAAATTAATAAAACTTCAAAAAAAAAAAAAGAATATCAGTTACCCAATGACTTAAAGGTGATGGGTTAGGATTATTCCAGTCCAATACAAAGGATAAATTTCAAGCGTGTGCAGGAGGAATGTACAAAATATTGTTGACTTTTGTTGTTATTGTGCAGTAATATTGTACATCTTTAAATGGCAACTGAAACTGATAGAAATATTATTTATCCTATACATTTGCTTCAGTGACATTTACAATACAAAATGGTGCATTACAACATATGTTACATTAATTTATTTAATTCTTTTACAAAGTTTTAATAAAATAATTATACAGTAGACAACAAGATGCACAGTTTTGATTGTTCAGTTTGATTGAGAACCATGTAAATGTTTAGGCTTTTGCATGTCCTTTACACTCCTTACCACCTCAACAGTACATTCACTTTTATAATCAAACTAGCAAAATACCCGCGCTTCGCAGCGGAGAAGTACTGCCTTAAAATTTTTATTAAGAAGAAAATTAAACCTTTTTAAACTGAGGGAAAATATACCAATAATTATTTGTTAAGCATCTCTTTGTATACCACATTGTGAGTTCGGCCCTCTGGTTGTAATATGACGAAGCTGTGCGCTGAGCTTACTCTTGAGCATGCAATGTACAGTTGGCCATGTGAACAGTAATCTTGTTTCAAATCTCACAACTTGTATTGCTGCTATCATAATCGATTTGTGTTTCACGGTTTGTTTCAATTACGACAGTATTTGTAGGACTTGTGTTGAAGAGACATTCGGCATCTGTCAAGCGTTGTAAGTATACATCGATAACTTCACATCCAGCTCTTGAGAGTTTAAACATTCATAAACATCAAAGTGTCCACTACTGAAATCGTCACCTGTCAATCTAAGATGTTTAAGAGGCATTGGCGGTTGTCAAAAGGTGTAAAATATTTGGCAATTTCGGTACACTTGCGACAACCGAACAATTCATCGGCAGCCATCAACTCACATGCAGATGCATAGGTGAAGGTCTTAAGCATTTCACTCTTCTAGTGCTCCTGTGTAGAATAATTATCTCCTGTACCGTCATCAGTCCACACCTTGAACCTGTCCCAGTCATTCAATACATAAGACACAATGTTCCTCCGGATATCAAGAGTGAGCCTGATATGGCCGTGCAATATGTAACAAAGAGAATGGAAAAGGTAGGTGCCATCTCCGGGCATGGAAACCACTCGGTAAGTGACAGTTCTTTGATCGATGGTGATCACCTCGATAGACATGTTAATGGGGTACGGTTGGAATGATAAAGGAAATGGGTACCTGAACAATGTAAAGTAATAAAGTAAGTCTAAAATACCTACACAATAACTATAATCATAATAAATGAACAATAAAACAGCGGAAAGGCCGTGGATTAAATACAAAGGCTGTAAGTTATCAGTAGGGAGACGTGAATCCCGTGGCGAAGCAAGGAAGGGAATGTAGAGACTGGAGCGACGGTCGGCCTTATATAGGCAGGCAGCCAACAGCGTGGAAGGCGTTGGGATGGGGGACGCAACGCCGCCTCACACAGTGACCGAGCTGCAGGCTATGGACGTATATGTGTACGTAAGTAGGATTCAGTTAGCGCTGGGAACCCACGTACCAAATTTCTTGAAGATGGGCTAAAGTAACAAAGATCGTTGAAAAGTTCAATATGGTGGCCGACAGTGGCATCATACCACTGAAATAAGTACCAAATTTCAGCCTTCTTCCTACACGGGAAATTGGAGAATTAGTGATGTTGGAAAGTTCAATATGGTGGCCGACAGTGGCGTCATACCATCGAAATAAGTACGTACATTGATTTCAGTTAGCGCAGGGAAGCCACCTACCAAATTTTGTGAAGATGGGGCCATAAATAAGAAAGTTCAACATGGCGGACGTTGTCGACCGTTATGACCGTTCCATGTAGAATTTCAAAATGAAACCTGCTTAACTTTTGTAAGTAAACTGTAAGGAATAAGCCTGCCAAATTTCAGCCTTCTACCTACACGGGAAGTTGGAGAATTTTTTATGAGTCAGTGAGTGAGTGAGTCAGTGAGGGCTTTGCCTTTTATTAGTATAGATTTACTTGAGGGTAGCAACATTTTAATCTTATTATTTTCAATGTGATTTTCAGGGAGGTACCTGTGTTGTTTTTATGCTATTTAATTTTGTAACACATTTTTTAAACACTGCAATATAATTAACTCAACATTTTCTTTTCCTGTCATATTGGGTTCTCAGTAACAAGATGTAAGAATGACAAAGATCACCAGTTAATGGTTTGGGGCACCATGGTGATCCCCATGTAGTTTGAAGTTTTAAAAGTGAAAACAAAACCAAAACATTATATCTTTGTAGATGTGAGTCTTTAGCTGAATGCCCAAGATGGCGGCAGAGCCAGTTTGCAGTCTGGAGGACAGGAAGAGGCTGCCACAAGGGATTGCGAAGTGGTAGTGATGTCATTTGGGACGTGACTGTCAAGCACTGCTTCTGTTGAGTGAAGAAGAGAAAAGGCATTAGGCAACAGCTCCAGCTCTTGGTTTGGAGTGCAGCTACCTTTAGATGAGCGCTGAAGTTGTCTCCCAAGCACACGTGTGTGACACAGTATAGATCAAGATATATTTGTCTTTCTTTTTTAAGGTACACTGAACAGTATGTTCAAGATATGTCAGCATGTTCTGATAATATTGAAATAATGGTGGGATCATGCTTGATTTAAATATTGAAGAAATGATCTTAAACTATTAGAAAAGAAAGTACAGGTGGTCTTGGTTCATGTCTAGCACCTGATTTGTGTTGGACTAGATTGCAGCTTCATACAAAGTGAACTGGCTGAAGTAAATGGCAAACTCTCAGTATGATAAAATACTAAAAATGTATAATTTTTCCCTTGTCTTTAAATGCCATTTCGTGAGTATGGAGGTAAACCACTGAATGTCAAAATAAGTAGGTTTAAGTAGGTTTTATTAAATGAATGAATTAAAGAGCAGTCTTAGATGACAACATGACACACAGCTGAGAAGAGAATCTCTCCAAGCATGTGTGTGAGTAATTAAAGTAAGGCAGGTTATTCCATCCATCCATCCATTATCCAACCCACTATATCCTAACTGAAGGGTCACGGGGGTGTGCTGGAGCCAATCCCAGCCAACACAGGGCGCAAGGCAGGAAAAAAACCCAGGCAGGGCGAACACACACACACACACCAAGCGCACACTAGGAACAATTTAGGATCGCCAATGCACCTAACCTGCATGTCTTTGGACTGTGGGAGGAAACCGAAGAACCCGGAGGAAACCCACGCAGACACGAGGAGAACATGCAAACTCCACGCAGGAAGGACCTGGGAAGTGAACCCGGGTCTCCTAACTGCGAGGCAGCAGCGCTACCTACTGCACCACCGTACCGCCCAAGGAAGGTTATTTTATGAATAATATTTTGCCTATAAAAGAAATCACATATATCATGTTACTATCCCTTCAGACAGCATGAGACTTCATCACAAAAATGTAAGGACCCCGTTAGTTATGTTTTTCACACTTGGCATTTTAAACACAAATTAGGTCACAGGGGCTCAAGTGAAGCCGTTTTCATTAGGGTCTGGATTATGCATTAAGGAAATATGTCCTTTGCAATCAGTCAGAGTGGTAAAAATCTAAATCTAATGGTGTGTGTTTGTACGGTTTTCAATTTTCTAGGAAAATTCTTTTTACTTTCTCGTATATGAAGTATAAGGAAAGTATTGTAATCATCCAAAGATTCGGCGTTTTAGACCTCCCTGAGTCCGAAAATACCATTTTTGGAATTATGTTTGTGTTTCTGTGTGTGTGTGTGTGTGTGTGTGTGTATGAAAACATGATAACTTCAGTACGCTTTCAGTTAGGGTCAACCAAATTTTCCATACAAGTGTTAGGTACAAAACACCGGAAGTGGTACTTTACCTTTTATTTATGCAGGTGCAGAGTCTGATTTATTCAGCTTTACTTTTACAATTGTTCAATATATTATTAATTTGATTTGATTTGTTGTTGATGGTTCTTTAACGTACATAATATAAAAATATAATCATTGTCTTGTGGTTTACTCCTCAAATATCCATCCCATATCTGAGTATATGAGAAGACCAGTTACTGATCAGTTGGGACCAGGTACCTACAGTGTTTACTGTAGGTGGCTTATCACTTACAGATGAAGTTCAGCCTGTTACCCAATTGACAGTAAACTCTCCAGAAGCATTCCATCTCTTCCACAACTTTCTAGGGAGCACTGTCAAGAGGCTGGGCACCCCTGGCAGAGGTGCTTCAATATAAAATTCTGCAATTACCAAGTGGTCGAGCATTGTAAGTGGTAGAAGGTGAGTACAGAAGCCTGCATAAGGAGGACTCCCAGGAGGATGTCAGAAGTTGTAGGAGCCAAAACACTGCTGGTAGGAGAAACATAAACTGCACAGCTGAAGGGAGGCTGCATGCAGTGAAATCAGGAGCCCTGATAATGCACAAGCTGGGGAAACGATTACAAAAAACTGGCTGCAAGTCTGAAGGTACCAACAGAGATCAGTCTCTGATGGTTGCAAGTGCATGTGGAGAGGGGACAAGGCAAGGCAAGTATTGACTTGTCCTGCTATTTACTTGTTTATCTGTTGTGTGGGTACTCTTTTGGAGGTGACTCTTAACTGTATACATAGGAAGGCCAAGGTTTTGCAATTTGCCTGTCATAAAGTAAAATAATGTATATGCCTGTGACAATGCGGGTCGGTTCCACACTTCCAGTTGCTCTAGGGAGCCTCTTTTCTTTCCTCCTCCTCCTCTTCTAACGTCCTTCATGTTCCTCTTCTCCCTTTTCTCTCATTGGCCAGTCTGTTGTCTACTTTCTTATTTTGCTTTTTTTCACTCATACTGGCTCTACCGGTTACATACAGGTCAAATTCTGGAGAGTGGGGATTGAAAAAATAATTTGTTATAACAGGGATTTTGTTGTAATGGAATTGGAACATAATATATACTTTCAACAGTTAACAAAGCTGACTGTGGACTCAGCAATATCTACTTTGTTCTTTCTAGCATCAATGGCAGTGAGGAGTTCTAGCTTTTTCTGTATTGCTTCAGTTATATAAACGGCAGCCCTCGGTATCCATAGAGCTCAACTAGTACTATTAGACTTTGAGGTCAGGGGAGCATGCAACCCTTTAGTTACCAAAACAGAACCCTTTGGTGTTCATAATGTGGACTTTCCAGAGCAAGCACAACTTGAGTTAAACAAACAGAGGCCCTAGGTATCCCGACTGTGTGCATCTTAACTTTCAAAAACAGTACACCTTGGGTGATATTACTTAATGGATTGACCGGCACTCTGACTGGCTGCCATCTGTTCTTTTATGAGTCACCATTTCATTTTAACCTAGAAAAGTTTTCCATAAAAAGATCGTGATAAAACATTCGAGAAAAAGAAAGGTCACATTTTGAAAGTAAGAATCACTGGATGCATTAATTTGTGAACACAAAATTCAAACAGGCATTCAAATGCATTTTTTTTTTAAGATTATGTTGCACAGGTATTAAGGTAAAATCTCTTCAAATTTATGAAACACATTGAAAACTTCTTGAGTAGCATAAGCACAAGGGAAGGTCAGCAGTTAGAACTTTTGCTTAAGAGTGAGCTAAAATGTAATCCTCAATTGTGTCAATGTGCTCAGCAAAATAAAATCATACCTTGGGAAACCCATAAATAAGAAACAAAGCCTAGCTATGGCGAACCTCCAGAACTCTGCAAGTACAGCTGAAATCAGATTTGATTGACAGTTATCTGGCTCCTAGATACACCCACAATGCCTCTGGTTTGTAGTAAACTTTCTCAAGCTCTGCAGTTGCTAGAGTGTGACAACTGTCAAGTAAACTAAGTGAAATTAATGTGCAATCTTAACTGACTTTTCAGTGGAGTTCCTGAATTGAGATTTCTGGGCCAAGTACAGAAGTAATACATGTGTTTTGTGCTTTCTTAAATAAAATGACTTTGTTGAAATTAACTTTTCAGATTAAGCTGACTTCACTGTAGTGATGTTTTTTAACATTAGTTTTATAGGAAATTCACCAGGACAAAAAAAATGTTAAAATTGAGTTTGTTTTAGTGTACTTTGACCTGTCTACGCCTGCCCAGATTTAAGAATGTTTAACAGTTGTATTGCCGCCACTTGTGATTCTTCTGTTCTGTTTATCTGTGTAAATATGTCCTTGCTCCAGAATGCTATTGAAGGTTGTGGATATTGCCAGTGGTTTACCAGTTGATTAGCCATGTACTCTAAGGCTTGGATTCCTGGAAAGGCAAGGACTTCACCCAATCAGTGTATGTAAAAAAATGACTTTTTGAATGATTTAATACAAAGGAAAAGGAGGAAGTAAGTGAATTGATCCATGCCATGAAGAATATTCTGCTAGGAACTTTTTTGGGAACTTTATAAGAAATAGGCAAAAGAAAGTAGATAACAATCTACTTTCAATAGTCTAAGCTTTTAAGGTTTTATATCTTTGTGGTGTCTGAATGATTCTTGTCATTAAGTCTTTGTTACATTTCATAAATTGGGATCATTTATTGATCAGTTTAACCACACTGTTTTTCTTAGACCAGTCCTGAATTTCATATTTTGTTAACAAAAGAGGTGGGATTCCAAATATGAGCTATCTGGACTGCTAATAGTGATTAGCAGCACCATGCCTTGGTCTGTGAGCTAACCATTTACCCTTTTATGAACAAGTCATTGTAACTCAGTGGTGAAACTTGCTAATAAGGGATTGTTAAAGAGTGATAAATTTATATCCTACATTCTATTTCAAAATGATACTCCCAGTTATAAGCAACTTTAGTTGCTTGTGTTTTACCAAATACAGGTACTCCTCACTTTATGACTGAGTTCCGTTCCTACGACTACGTCGTTAAGTGAATTGGTCGATAAGCGAGGAGCTTGCGCCAGGAATATAAGATCGAAACTTTTTATGCATTTTTTCCATATGCCTTCCACACACTTATCTGTCACTTCGTCCCAAGCTGACTTAATGTTTTAATGCAATCTAAAATACTGTACGATTTCCAAAAATCACAATTTCTGTTGCTGCTACAGCTTGGGAAAAAGTCGTGCGCAAATAAAACACTTTGAATGTAGCTATAATGCCCTGATCCATTGGCTGTAGGACAGCAGTTGTGTTTTTAGGAAGATACACTACCTGTACGTCTAGGTGTAGATCATCAAGATGCTGGGGGTGGCCTGGAGCATTATCAAGCAGGAGAATAATTTTAAAAGGAACTCCCACTTCCAAACAATAATCCCGGACTGAGGGTATGAAGCAGTTCAAAAACCAATCTTAAAATCTTTTTTATTTGCACGATAGTAAACGGGCAGACTGTTTTTAATAACGTTCTTTAATGCACGTGGGTTTTCGGAGCGATAGACCAGGAAAGGCCTTAACTTGAACCCAGCGACATTCCCTCCCAACAACAACATGATCCTGTCTTTAAAAGCCTTAAAACTGGGCATTGCCTTAGCTTCTTTGTGCATATAGGACTTTTCAGGCATTTATTTCCACCAAAGCCTGGTTTCATCCACAATGAATATCTGTTTCGTGCAGTAGCTGCCTTTTTTAATTATTCCATCCAATTCGTCAACAAATTTTTCTGCTGCTTCTACATTCGCGCTTGCCGTCTCACCGCTGATTCTCCAATTATGCAGGTTGAATCTCCACCTAAACCGTTGAAACCATCCATGGCTTGCTGTAAATGATTCTGTCGATTTTTCGCCTTCATGTGCCTTCAAAGTCTCAAAGATACTGCGTGCCTTAGCTTGAATTATTAAAAGGCTTATCGGCATATTATTTTGCATCTGGTTGTCAAACCAGATCGCCAATAATTTCTCCATCTCTTTAATAAGACCTTTTCGAAGTCTAGTTATTATGGCTTTAAATCCTGTCGATGATTTCACCGCCTCTTTCACTCTAACTTTATCCTTTAAAATCGTTGAAATTGTCAAATGTGCCAATTTCAAGTCACATGCTATTTCTTTAACCATTTTACCAGCTTCGTAGTCTTGTATGATTTTTATTTTCATTTCAATGTCGATAGCTTTCCTTCGTTTCTTAACAATTTCTCCAGATGATGCCATACTTTTTCTTTTCGTCAACATCTGTACTATTTTGGGGTTACAATTAAGTAAAAAAACGAGGTTACACAGTGACTGCTTGTAGGAATGAAACTGACTGAAAAAGCACATAGCAAGCCAATTCGCCACTGACCGACACTCAAGCTGAGAAAGGGGATTCCCTGAATTGCAGGTCGAAACTTGATTGGTTGTAAGTGCGAGTGGTCGTTAAGCAAATAGGTCGTAAAGTGAGGAGTACCTGTATATTCATTTTTATGGTGTGATGTTTTGTTTTTGAATATGTGTAGTATTAAGGTTCCTGCAGAGGATTCTGGAAGCAGTATTATTTGTAGGAGTTTCTGTGGGAGCAGAGATGACCCAGAAGAGCTTTATGGTAAATGGAACTGACATCAGAAGTAAACCCCTTCATTTTTTAGGCCTCACCGCCTCAGGCCGATGAGCTCATAATTGGTGGAAAAAGGCAGCAGCAAGGGCTCAATACAAAGAGTATACAGTATTAAGAAACAATTAAAGGCATGAATAAGGAGGCCTAGGGTGTACATCCTTTATTATTTTGGTTGCCCTTTGTTACATTCTTATGATTTTTTTCACCTTCCCTTGTATACTTATCTATGCAAAATAAATTACTCTTACTAACTGGAACAATAGCTAGCTAAGATATACAGTATAGATAGCTAGATAGATACTGTAGATAGACAGAGAGAGTAGATACAACATTTTTTCTCTTCAACAATTACAATAATACCCCCTAAGCATGATATGATACATTTATTAACAATAAAAATACATTTTAACAATACTTGCCATTATACACTAAACATTACCCATATACTTTTCAACAATATATTCATATAGCAATAATTGACACAGTTAAAAGCACTGCAGTACTTATTATATTATTCAATATTTTATATAGTTATTACTTTTGTAAATGTATATATTACTGTGTAATAAAATATAATAGACACTATATTAAAATTAATTTATGCTTTGTGAAAAATACATTTTAATATACTAAAATGGCAAGAATTCATATGTTTAAAAATATATAACTTATTTAAAGATCTCTATTTTATAACATATTTTATTTCCACAAGGGGTGAGCTGAATGGAATTCCAGGAAAAACAAGGTCCCTAAATTGGGTATGGACATACTGCGTTGCCCTTCATTTACTCTCGCATTTTCACCATTTTTGTCCATTAGCTGTATTAAACAGCATTGCTTGTAAGTAGTATAAATGGAAGATGTTTGTAATTGCTTCTTGGCAGGAAAGAAAACTGTTTAGTTATGCTTGAATAATATGCCTTAAATGAACTACATATGTTATGGTAAATTACATTAAATTATGTTGGAATTTATCCAAATTGCTATCTTTAAAATGAATTACAAAATTTTGCAGCATACAAGTAATACAGGTAACTCACTGAAACCATTGCTACTCTTGTGTAAATTTGATTATAAAAGTGAATGTACTCCTATCCCAGGTTCAGTTGTTCTTGGATGCTTATACCAGGACACCAGGAGAACCTCTGTAGATGTTAGGATTGGGATTGATGGATTGTTTTTTGTTAACTCTCAGTGAACACCACACCAGTACTCCACCTCTTTCAGTTCTGATTGTATACTTTTTAAACTCTAATCATTCATATATTCACTCTCAACTGTTACTAATTCACTTTCAACATGAGTTTTAACTTTGCCAATTCAAAGTTTGTGTAGCCTGAAAATCATGTATCTCAAAAACAGAAGAAAAAATAATATTAACCTTTTCTTTTGTTCTATGCCAACCACTTTACCAACGTGGCCTTCAGTCCAGCTGGCCAGATTTATAACACAGAAGCAATACCACAGGAGATTCTCAGATCACTGGGACTTACATTGACTCCTACACTTGGAAGATGGCCATGTAGACGGCACAGGGAGAGGAAGCAAAAAGAGGCAAGCAAACAGGATTACTAACTAAGCTAAAGGCTGCTCCTCATAAAACCCCTCTTCCTAGCGTTCTTCTTGTGAATACTAGATCACTCACAAATAAAATGGCTGGATAGTTCCACACATAAAACTACAAGGGACTGCTGCGTTTTGATTTTTTTGGAGACATGGCTGGATCCCACCATACCGGACACAGCAATTGAGCTTGCATTTTGCACGCTCCATCGAGCCGATCGAACCCTCAATTCCGGTATGAAAACAGGTGGAGGGCTATGTGTCTATACTGATAATGCTTGGTGCACTAATAAAACTATAATCAACAAGTTTTGTTGTCTGGACATGGAATATCTGATGCTAAGATGCCGACCGTTTTACCTACCGAGAGAACATACCGTTGTTATTGTTACGGCAATATACATACCTCCTCAGGCTAATGTTAATTCAGCACTTGAAAAATTGTTTGACATTATCAGTAAACAACAAAACTCGCACCCTGATGCAGTTTTTATCATTGCTGGGGATTTTAATCGAGCGAATCTTAAGGATGTATTCCCCAGATTTTATCAGCATGTTCATTGTAAAACCAGAGGGGAAAACACCTTAGACAACGTCTATACAAACATAAAAGACGCCTAAAAGGTCATTCCATGCCCCCACCTCGGCAAATCTGATGATCTGTCTTTGTCTCTTGTTCCAGCGCACAAAGCCCTTACCAACAGTACTAATCCAATTAGTAAGACTGTTAAAGGTTGGCCTGAAACGGCCATTTGCCAACTCCAGGACTGCTTTGAACAAACAGACTGGAATATATTTTTTCATCAGACAGACTTAGAGACATATACTTCATCTGTGCTGTCATATATTAATTACTTTGTGGACAATGTCACTGTCAACAAAAGGATTAAGGTCTACTCAAATGAGAAACCATGGATGAATAATGAAGTCAAACAGGGAAAGGGACAAAGCCTTTAAATTAGGAGACACCTTAGCCTATTAGGCTGCCAGAGGTAACCTCAATAAGGGCATCAAGTCTGCTAAACTAATATACAAACAATGGATTGAAGAGGACTTTAACAGTAACTCAAACTCACAGCGGATGTGGCAAGGCATCCGATTAATCACGGATTACAAAAAGAAAAATGACGTACAAGACACACTGGCCAATAACAATGCTAATCTAGCAGGGGAACTTAACAGTTTCTTTGCACGGTTTGACAAGGACAATAACCAGCCTCCTGTCAGCTTCGAGCTGACCGGAGACTCATAGCCTTTGGTCATACAAATACATGATATGTGGCAGGCACTCAAAAACATCAATGCAAAGAAGGCAGCAGGTCCTGATAATGTGCAAGGACGTATGCTCCAGGCCTGCGCTGACCAATTATCGGAGGTATTTACACACATATTCAACCTTGTGCCTGAAATCCACACCCATTGTGCCTGTTCCCAAAAAACCGAGGATAACCTGCCTTAATGACTATAGACCAGTTGCTTTCACCCCTGTCATTGCAAAGTGCTTTGAACGACTGGTAATCACACACATCAAAGCCTCCATCCCAGCTGATCTAGACCAACACCAGTTTGCCTATCGGTCAAACAGATCAACTGAGGATGTCATCTGTGTGGCTCTACATGCTGCTCTTTCGCACCTGGAAAAACCCAACACCTATGTTAGGATGCTTTTCATTGACTACAGCTCTGCATTTAATACCATCATACCTAACCAGCTGATCCAAAAACTTGTATGTACTAGGACTTGCTCCATCCACATGCAACTGGTTACTGGAGTTTCTCACCAACCACCCCCAGTCTGTCAGGATGGGCACATACACATCCTCCACCCTTACCCTGAACACTGGTGTGCCGCAAGGATGTGTAAGTCCCCTTCTCTATGCACTCTTCACCCATGACTGTCAACCCATTCACCAATCAAACATTATTGTTAAATTTGCGGATTATACAACTGTCACTGGGCTTGTAACAGACAACAGTGAAGCTGCATATGAATCCAACAGAATGGTGCCACACCAACAACCTGGTCTTAGATACCAAAAAGACCAAAGAAGTTATTCTGGACTTTAGGACCACTAAAAAGACTAATCACAGTCAGATAACAATCAATGCAGATGCTGTGGAGAGAGTTCCCAGCTTTAAGTTTCTAGGAGTCATCATCTCAGAGGACCTGTCCTGGGCTGACAACAACTTGGCTATAATAGGCAAAGCACAACGCCTCTGTTTTCTCAGGAAGCTAAGGAGAGCTTTAGAAGCTGCTGGTTAATTTCTATAGATGCACTATAGAGAGCATTTTTACTAACTGCATGATGGCCTGGTACAACAGCTGCACAAAGGCTGCTAAAGAAGCCCTTTAGCAGGTCGTAAAAACAGCAGAGGCCATTATTGGGACTGAATTGCCATCACTCGAACTCTCGTATAAGACTCGCTGTGTGAGAAGGGCCAAAAACATTCTCAAGGACAAAACTCATCCTGGAAATTCTTTGTTTGAGCTCCTCCCATCAGGAAGATACTTTAGGTCAATCCATGCACGCACAAACAGACTAAAAAATAGCTCTTTTCCATCTGCCATAAACTTTCTGAACTCTGAATCTCCTCAGTCTGAGATCATTTTTAACTGAACAGGTGTAATAAGCTATATTGGTAATGTGCAATATATTAATGTAATACAATATAGAATATGAAATGTTCTAATCATTAACAGGTCCAATAACAATTTATGCTGCTGTACTTTGCAATAATAATTTGCTCTGGTTACTTGATCACTTAACACTGTATATGACATATTTGGAATTATTTGACTTTTCTTTAAATGCACCTTGGGGCTGTCACAAAAAGTAATTTCGTTGTGTTAAACAATGACAATAGAGTGCTTGAACTTAAACTTGAAGATTTACCTTTCAAATCCTGGAAAGGATTTGCAATGCCCAGCTGTTAAATCAATTTCCTAACCATCCTAAACTCATGAGGTAGAAAAAGATTATTAACCTTTGAGAATTCCTCTTTGGATGTACACTGTGTTTCAAATCATTTGGAATGCTAATCCAATCCAGGTTATGAAGTCTTATTCAAATTAAGTAAAGTTAATTTTATTGTCAGTACAATGAAATTCATACCTAAATATCTCCTCAAAAATACAATAAAACTAAGTTAAACAAAAAGTATGTAAAAGTTAGACAGAAGGGAGGAGTAAGAAAAGCAGTTGTTCAAAATGGCTGCACAGTAAGGACACCCACTGCCCATCTTTTCCCCAAACTACATGCCATGAGTGTTTCAAGAGAAACACTATGACGCTTAAAGCAGCTAACCAGAGGATACATGTTTCTTTCGAGAATAAAATAAAAAAGAAAAAGAAGTATTGTCAAAGACTGAAAATAGAATCGAAAACAAATTTAACAAAATCATCTCCATGCAGTGTGCAAAGCTGATTCAGACTTACCCCAAAAGACTTAAAGCTGTTATTACATCAGAAGGGAGGCATGCTACTAAATATTTATGTGAGGTCAGAATACTTATGCAGGCAGAATTTTTACACATTTTACTTTTTTTTTTAAAATATACATTTAACAGAATATATTCTTTGGCTTTAAAATAAAACTGTTGGAACATCTAGGTTTTCAATTAAAATAATTGTTGATGGGTGAATTCTGTTTTGTTAAGTTCATTGTATAGAATGTTATTTTCCTCCAATAAAATAATTTAAAAAAATACTTGTTGGAAGAATATGTGTGTGTATCTTGTCATGTCAATGTCAATTTATTTATATAGCACATTTAAAACAACATAGGAATGCTGCGGCCAAAGTGCTTTACAATAATAGAATAAAAAGTAAACATACAAATAACATAAATAGAAATAAAATATATGAACATAAATAAAATAAATAATAAATAGAAGTAATTTTATATAATCACAGTGAGGAATCCGTCAGTATTACTGAAGGTCACGGAATGCAAGTGAATAGAAATGAGTCTTTAATCTTGTTTTGAACAGTTGACGACTCCTTTATATGATGAGGTAAAGAGTTCCACAGGCGAGGAGCAGCAGCTGCAAAAGCCCTGCCCCCCTTGGTTTTACACTTAGTACGAGGGACAACAAGAGACAACTGACCAAAATATCTAAGCACTCTGGATAGCTGGTGTAAAACATACAATTCGATAAATAGGCAGGAGCAAGCCCATGTAAAAATTTAAAAACTAGCACCAAGATTTTAAAATCAATTTGAAAACTGATAGGCAGCCAGTGTAAAGAAGTTAAAATAGGACAAACAGAGTCATACTTTCTTGCCCAAACCAGAAAGCGAGCAGCAGCATTCTGGACCAGCTGTAACCTGTCTATCAAGGATTTGCTAATCCCAGAATTCAGTGAGTTGCAGTAATCAAGGCGAGAAAAAATCCCTAGAAAATAAAAAAGGCTTGATCTTACCTAATAGACGAAACTGGAAAAAGCAACTCTTGACTACAGAATTTACTTGTTTCTCAAAAGAGTGGTTACTGTCAAAGATAACATCAAGATTGCAGACCTGAGGTTTGCAAAAGACAGAGAAAGAGCTGAGAAGTCCAAGACCAATTTGGGCTTTAGCTGATGGACCCACTATAAGCACCTCCATTTTATTTTGAATCAGATCATGAAAATTATATATAATATATAATTATAATATATATTTATATAAATATAAATATAATATAAACCTGAGTATCATCAGCATAGCAGTGAAAAGAAATGTTAAATTTCCTAAAAATAGCTCCAATAGGATGAAGATATATAGAGAATAAAACAGGACCCAAAATGGATCCCTGAGGAACACCATGTTTAAGAGGAGCAATACATGAAAAAGAGGAATTTAGTCACTGAAAAGTGTCTATCAGTTAAATGTGACCTGAACCAGTTAAGAGCAGCCCCTTTAAACCCCACAAGATGTTCAATCCGCATCAGCAATATCTCATGGTCAATAGTGTCAAAGGCAGCGGACAGGTCAAGGAGGAGAAGGACTGCTGCGTCACCTGATTCAGTAATAATAGAGATGTCATTGAATACTTTCAAGAGGGCCATTTCAACACCATGAAAACGCCTAAAGCCAGATTGGTAGATCTCAAATAAATTATTGGAGATAAGGTGATGGACCAATTGATTATAAATAATTCTTTCTAGAATTTTAGTCAGAAATGGCAGTTGGGAAATTGGATGAAAACTGCCTAATACTCCAGGATCTAATTCTGCCTTTTTTAGATGAGGACGGACTGCAGCATGTTTAAAAAATGAGGGCACAACCCCTGCACTTATGGAATCCTTGATAATGGCTAGTAAGGATGGGCCCAAAACATCAAAGGCTTCCACTAAGAGGCGTGGTGGTATTATATCGAGAGAACTGAGAGCTGGTTTAGGGTTTCAATAGTACTTTTTAACTGTGAAAGTGAGAAAGGATCAAAGGATTCTAAGACAATGACCTGTTTAACAGTAGGAAGTTCATAGCCAGTTTGAACAATGCCACAGCGGATAGTATCAATTTTGCTGACAAAGAATGCTAGAAACTGCTCACATGAAAGAACAGTGCTATTTAATCCCATCACAGAATGAGGGTGAATGGCCACATTAATTAAATTAAATAAGACCCTAGGATTCTTAGAATGACGGGATACTAAATCAGCAAAGAAATCTTGTTTAGTTTTCTTAACTGCAGCCTGGAAAGGAGAAGTCATAAAAATCTGTTTAGAAACAATCAGTCCATCTTTTTTCCAGCACCGTTCAGCAGCTCGACAGGCTCAGCACAGCGATCGCGTAGTTTCATTTAGCCAGGGAGCAGGTCTTCCCTTATTAATGTGTATCTTGAGCAGAGCAATTGAGTCTAAAACTGTTTTACAAGAAGAATTAAATTTTAAGACAGAATCATCGATACCCTTATTTTGGACATGCACATCAAGACCAGAGAAAATGGTTTTAAAATCGGATATAATAGAAGAATTGTAAGAAGCACAAGCAGCGTGGGGGACAGTTATTAACCGGGACATCAACAGTAATATTCATATCAATCATTATAGAAAAGTGATCAGTGAAAGAAACATCGCATAAATTGATATTATTAACTGAAATATCACGAGTAAGAATGAGATCAAGGGTGTGACCGACAGAGTGAGTTGGTGTATTAATATGCTGGATAAAATCAAATGAGTCCAATAGTGATAAAAAGTCATTAACCAAAGGTTTCGATTGACAACAAATGTGAATTTTAAAATCACCAACAATAAATACTTTGTCATGGGAGAGGTAATATCAGCCAGGAGATCAGAGAATTCAGAAATGAAAGTATCATTAATTACAGGAGGTCTATAAACCACGGCAAACAACAAAAAAAGGGAGCTGAAAACTTTGACAAGTTGCAGTTTAAAGCTGCTAAACTGACCCTTTGTAAGGTTCCGACACAAGAACATACTTTTAAAAACATTGGCAATGCCCTCACCACGACGAGTCAGCCGCAGAGAGTTTAAAAATGAATATACTGATGGTACCCAATCAATAAAACATGAAAAGTTACCATTTAAAATCCAGGTCTCAGTGATGAAGAAGAAATACAGATTATTTGAGGTAATAAAGTCTTGCAGAATAAAAGTTTCATTAGACACTGATCTCACGTTCAAGAGAGCGGCCTTGATAGAAGTAGAAGAGCTTGTTGCGGGATGAGCATGGGTGAGCAGCGTTTACTGCCTGAGAGCTCACCGAGGAGGAGTGATGTCACCTTGAGATGGAGAAATTAAATTCGGTGTCCAGTGCCCATGAACCAAGGATGGAGTCCTGTGCAGGAGAAGTAGGGTCATAGACGACTCACAGGCATCGGGAATCCAAGCTCTGGGACTTGAGTCGGCATTGTTCAACAGCAATTCCGGCTTTTTTCCACGACGGTGGTGGGTGCGTTTGCGTCTCCGAGGGGCATTCAACTCATTGATATAGGTGAACACCAGTGTCCAGGTGAAGAAGTCAGGAGATGAATAAAACAAAGGTGGAGGTTCACATAATACCCCACCGGCAGATGAAAATTGAGAGGAATGTAAGCCAGAAAATAAGTTAAGTAAAGAATCGAGATCGTAGGACAGTGGCCGTTGGGATACACTAAAACATAAAAACAAAGTTAAAACATAGATTAGCAAGATGAGCAGACGGCCAGCCACACCAGTCGGTGCCATCTTGGTAAAGAAGGAACTGAATATTCTTGTAAGGCACATTTTGCTATTTTTTAACAAGTAACTAGAATTATATTAATTAAGTCTTAAGCCTCAATTTAGAAATGTGTATTTGCTTTATTTAAGAACTTATTTAGAAAGAATATTTGTTTCTGTTTGTTTATTTCATACTTTGTTACTCCTAGGATCAATTGTAGTGTGCTATCAGCAATGATCCCATGCTGATCTGGTCTTAGTATGCATTTATGGTAACAAGACTATCTTTCAGGTTTAGTGCTGTTGCAGTGTGCCCTTAGCAGCAGACAAAGGCTAAAACAAAGTGTAATTACATTGTGCTTCTTGGAGCTGTGTATGAACTTAAACCACCTCGTGAGCAGGTTTAAAGGACGTAGTACAGTGGGTAATGTTACAAAATGAATTTCACATGCATCACACAGACTTCTACAGACATGAACAAGCAGAAACAGACAAGCAATGCATGGAAATATTTATATCATTTAATATAAGAAACTGAAAAATACAGATGAATATACATCACTGTCAAAGGCATAGTCAGTAGACACTGATAAATCTCAGAGCCACCACACAAGCTGCACCTCCACTGGCCCTTTTTATTGTTTTGACCTTTTGGGGTGCAGCACCCCTGGGGCAATTTTCAGTTTAAGATCCTGGCTCAAAGATCCAAATGAGTAGGATCCCTTCTGGCAATAGGGAGATTTGAACCAGCAGCCTTCCAGACACCAGCACAGATTCTAAACCACAGAGCCACCACTCTACATACAACTCTTGTTGTGTAGTCATTATCTTATGCCCTGTAATTGCCTTTTTGTATTCTACTTTCATCTACTTGCATACATGCGTGACCTCCCATTCAGAAAGAGCACACTGAAAAATGCTGCCAGTTCCTTCCATGCTATGTTCCTTCAGAATGGCACATAGGTATCTTTACAGGTGTCCTCCGGATCTGATATGGGATCTTTCACAATATGTATCATATAGAGCTTGTGCGCTACACTGAATTTTGCACTGCAATGAGGCATTCTTTACAAATATTGACCAGCCTCTCGGTATTTTAAACACTTAAGTGACTGTTGGATTGATTAGTTTATTAAAAAAAGCTGGATGCATAATGGAGGACAAATATCAACTCTGCTGTATTATCTATGCAACTGAAAATGAATTACACAGAGATGATTATGCTTCAGATGATAGTAATTACACTTAACTCTCATTGTCTTTACTTTTTGTATAGGAATTTCAGGGCCTTTTCAAAAGATCGAAGTAAATAACATTTACAATTACGACAAAGACATTCTTTTTGATTCAATGTAGCTTAACAATTGCAGTTATTTTTTATTCAGTTTATGTGAGGATGTAGTTTTTTAATGTGCTCTATCCCTTTCAATTCAAAGGAATGTGCAGCAATACATAGATAATGACCAGTTGAGCAAACTGAGGAGAAACAAGAGGCTAAAACAAGGCTATCATTGCATTAGATGAACTTGGGACTGATTTTGATCCGCTGCTCACGGTGACAGTACTTAGACCTGAGAACCACCTGCTCTTTGTTCTGCACAACATAGTTTGGTACTGATCCTCTGCTAGTACAGTGCTATCTCAGGCACACCACTAAACTGACTGTCCATTATGAAATATTAAAAGTTAAAATAACAGAATACAACAACATAGTCTGTCTTGAGAGGCGCTGTTATTTCTCTAGAATTATAAATAACAACGCTAGTAATCCCAGAGTCTTTTCTCTACGATTGACCGTCTGCTAAATCCAGGTCACTCAATGGAGTGCCCCCAAAATACTTCCAGTGAAACTTGTGAGGCTTTTGCTATATTTTTTTATCAAAAAATTAATGATATTAGAAATAATATAGCACATCTTCCCAATACTGAACCACTTAAACCCAAGTACTCCATTTTAAACAAATTAAATTCTTTCACCAGGATAGATTTACATGATTTATATAAAATAATTTCTCAACTGACACCCTCCACCTGCATCCTCAACCCAATACCAACAAGTTTTTTCAAAGAAGTATCGGGCATGCTAATTGATAGTATTTTTGACATAGTAAACTCGTCATTAGGTACAGGGGTTTTCCCAGACTGTCTTAAGACTGCTGTAGTTAAACCCCTGCTCAAGAAAAATAATCTTGACTCCTCTGCTTTTGAATATTTTAGACCTATTTCTAACCCGCCTTTCTTAAGTAAAATTCTAGAGATGGCAGTCATTATGCAGCTTAATGACCACCTCAATAAACATGCTATTCTTGATAAGTTTCAGTCGGGTTTCAGAACAAATCACAGTACAGAAACTGCAATTGTTATAGTAGTAAATGACTTGTGGGTAAATGCAGACAGAGGTCGTTTATCTGTTCTCATCTTCTTAGATCTTAGTGCCACATTTGATACCATTGATCACAATATTCTTAGAAATCACCTTAGTCAATGGGTCGGCCTCTCTGGCAGTGTCTTAAATTGGTTAGAATCCTACCTGCCAGGTAGAAAATTCTTTGTAACTGATGGTAATTATACTTCAAAGACACATGATATTCTATATGGTGTTCAACAAGGCTCTATCCTGGATCCGCTGCGCTTTTCAATTTACATGCTTCTGTTAGGTCAGATTATCTCGGAGTATAATGTGAGTTACCATAGCTAGGCTGATGACACACAACTGTACTTATCAATAGCGCCTGACGACCTTGACTCTCTTGATTCACTGACACAATGTTTTACTTGTGTTTATGAATGGATGAGTAGTAATTTTCTCAAACTAAATAAATAGAAAACAGAAATTTTAGTGATTGGCAATAATGGATATAATGAGGTTATTAGAAATAAACTTGATGCATTAGGATTAAAAGTCAAAACGGAGATAAGGAATTTAGAGGTAACTATTGAAACTGACCTGAATTTTAAATCACATATTAATCAGGTCACTAGGACATTTTTCCACTTAAGAAATATAGCAAAAGTTAGACCCCCTTATAACATTGCAAGATGCTTTTGTTTTCAGTTGACTAGCTTACTGTAATGTTCTCCTCTCATGACTACCCAAAAATGACATAAATTGATTGCAACTAGTGCAGAATGCAGCTGCTAGAATCTTAACTAGTAAAAGAAAATCCAAGCACATCTCTCCAATTTAGATGTCTCTACATTGTTTACCTGTGCCATTTAGAATTGACTTTCAAATCCTGCTTATAGTTTACAAAGCCTTAAATAATCTCGCTCCATCTTATATTTTGGAATGAGCTCCACCCTACACTCCAAATCGTAACCTTAGATCTTCAAATTGAGTGTCTGCTTAGAATTCCAAGAGCTAAACTTAAAAGAAGTGGTGAGGCAGCCTTCTGCTATTATGCACCTAAAATCTGGAATAGCTTGCAAATAGGAATTCGCCAGGCTAATACAGTGGAGCACTTTAAAACACTGCTGAAAACACATTACTTTAACATGGACTTTTCACAATTCTGCCATCCAAGAGAAGATATTGCAGCATCAAAGCCAAATCTGCCAGGCTGCAGGAGAATTTTTACCCCCAGGCTCCCCCCCGGGACCTTCCACACAGCCTCAACCACCTCTAAAAACAGAACTCTTATACATGAAAACCACTTTCCTGCAAAGACGAGTGTGCATGTAGAAAAGAACTGAAAATCTCATACTGACCTTTAAGTATTTTGTGGTTCTTTATCCTTCTGCTGTGAAACATTATGACCTGTCATTGTTTACACATATCTTAAACAACTATTATCATACACTGATAATCTCTATATTATCTATATCTATTATTTATTATTTATTTATTATATTACATATCTTACACATTAATATTGCTGGTACTTCTTTGTCCTATTTTTGCACAATGAATTGTTTGTGTTTTAATTTTTAATTTTTAAATTTTCATTCTATTTTTAATTTATTATTTGCATGTCATGTTGTTACACTGTGGACCCTGAGCTTCGCAATTTCATCTATCTGTATACTTGTATATGGTTGTGATGACAATAAAGTTCACTTTGACTTTGATCTTAGTTTAATCCTGATGCTCTGTATATTCAATTAATTATCATGATTATTCATGGTTGCTCCAAAATCCATACTAACCCCTACTTTCTCTTCTGATCTTTTTCCGGTTTTCTGTGGTGGTGACCTGCGCCACCACCACCTGATCAAAGCATCGTGATGTCCCTACATTGATGGATTAAAGGCCAGAAGTCCACATGACCGTCATCATCAAGTTCTTCCATGAGAACCCTGAATACCATGAGGACTGATTGAGGTCATTTATGTTAGGTAGAATGCCAGTCTCGTTGCCTGGAACCCCTGCAGATTTTATTTTTTTCTCCTGCAGTCTGGAGTTTTTTTTTTTGTCTTTTCTGTGCTCTCTGGCCATCCCACGTTACTTTTTTCTATGTTAATTAGTGTTCTCTTATTCTAATTTTTATTTATTTTGTATTTTTTTCTCTTTCTTCATCATGTAAATCACTTTGAGCTGCATAATTTGTATGAAAATGTCCTATATAAATAAATGTTGTTGTTGTGTGTATTATTATTGAAACATTCTGTTTTCATTTACACCTATTTTGGGTTCAAGAACAGGTTAGGAGCACACTGAAAGTAGCAACATTCTAATGAGGGTCTTTTGTTTAACACATGCTTTATTTGAGACTAGCTAAGTTACCCGTTGTTCCCCAGGTGAGAATGTGGAAAAATCGAAAAGGCATTATAAATTAAATATTGCCAAATTTCATTACCATTAAACTTATTGCAATTATTATAAACTATTGCATACACTGGAAAAAGTCTTTGCATACAATTTTTTTAGTGTTTCATTCTGCTTTAAAAAACTTCAAATGTAATTTTAAGCATGGAGACAATGGCTTGGTGCCATAACAAATATTATAAGGGAAATGTCAGATTAAAGAAAAAGTTAAAACATAATGAACAGGAATCAAACTTGGCTAAATATCACATCACTATGTCAAACTGTGTGTCACAGTATTTCTGTTGATAGATTATACACCAGAATTTCTTGCTACTTGTTTCGATCCTGAGCCACCACCATTGACTTCTGGGATAAAAAAAAAATCTGATATATGGTGAGAAGTACCTACTGTAAGTGGCAAATTTTAACCCTGAAGAAAAAAACAAAGATTTAGCTTCATAGCCATGGTGATGTCACATGTTGGCATGTTAGTGCACATTTGCAGCAACAATGGATGCAGGGTAGTAACACATTTTACAGATCACATCCATTGACATATCACAATCCAAATGAAAGTACTAAAACAAATTGTGTAAAATCACATGTAAACCATACACAACCACCATGAGATTCATACATTTTGTTTATAAAAGAAACCCAAGTAAACACCTTAAAAATGAATACATCATTTTAACTAATTAGCTGAGATTCAAGATTCCAGCTACTACATAAGGTAAATAGCAGTGGTCTGCATGCAAGCAGATATTTAATTTACAAATACATCATGGCATTTCCCTGTCTAGAAATATTCTGATATGCTATGAATATTTGCTCAGCTTTTCATTATCATTCACAGCAGTCTACAAGTAATCATGTATTATTGTACAAAAGCCAGTGACGCTAGTCTGAAACACAGTATCTAATGTTATTTTCTGTTGCTCTTTATTTCAAAATTGTGTAATACAGAATGAGCATTAATATAAAGTGCTAGCGATTGCAGTATATTATTTATAACACTCACAAGGTAAAACCTGCTTTACTGAAAAATTACAAAATTGCAGAACTTCAATTTCATGTATAAACAGTACCAGATGGCTAGAATAACCTAGTGGGGCTGCCTCCTGTTCTAAGACATTTATAATGGTTTGTATAACTGTGAAACCAGTCCACATTGTACAATAATTACAGGCATAATTGATTACACAGTCAACTCTTTCTCCTGTAGCTCTTGTGAAATCAAATAAATTCATTGAAACATAATTCAGGTACATGGTCTTAAATGTCTGAAATCAATTCAGATCAACCAATTGTAATGTAACCTCTTTATTTTCATTTCTAGTATATTATGACCTATTCTTTGTGTGTGCTGACATTCTGTTCTAATTACATAAGTGCTTTGGTATCAGTTAATATTTCTTTTTTCAGAGTTTCAAGGAGCCATGCATTAATCGGGAATCTCTCAGAAGTACCCAGTTAAGAAGAACAAATGAACTGGTATCTACTTTGTTTGGATACGTCTGCCTAGCCAACTGTCTCTTTAGAGCTTCCATCTAAAGGCAGTATTATTTTGCATTATACAGTGTATATTTATCTATATTTAAATCTGTAATGTATATACACAAATAAGTAAATACAGAATTTTGAAAGAATAAAAAAACTAAGTAATGCTCTGATGCATAATTTTCTTACTTCCTTATTTCTGTTACTCTTAAAATGTATTGTTACTTGGCAATGACAACTAACCCTACATGAAAAAGCTTTGGTTTTTTTTAGCTTTGTCACTATGATCTATAAATGATTCTACAGCTGCTACTACTTGTTGAAGCAGCACATTTTCTACTGTTCTTTTTTTTCTCAGGAGGGAATGTCTCGAATAAATTGATTCAATACTGTTGCTGCTATTGAATATAATGAAAAGCCCATTGGAAGCCATACTCGACAGGTTCATCAATCAAATCCTTCTTACTATATTTGTTATGTTTTCTTTCTGGGTCTAAATTACTGTTTATTGTTAAAACTAATCTGTTGCAAACAGTTTTGAGAAGGTAAGAAGAGAGAATTCTTCAGGGGTGATACTGAAAGACACAGCAGATTTTCTTCAACGATACCAAATGATGAATAGCTTGTTAAACCCTATTTAAGAAGTGCTGGAAAAAGTAAGCAAAATATACCTTTACAGCTAAACGTGGTGAGGCAGCAGGTGCCTTGTCACATTTTCCCAAATAAATTGATGATTGCCCTGTCCACTGAGGCTGCTAATTGTGTTTTCTTTTAGCAAGTAGTTTTTGTCAGGGCATATCAGTCTTACATGACATCTGTAAAATGACAGTTTTTCTTTGCGCATGTCCTTATTTCAAGGACTCTTTTCTAAGCAGAAGGTGCTTTTGCTCCCATGGTGTTTTTCAGCATTGATAAATCATCCCTTTCATTTTGTACAATTTACTTTCAAGGTTTTCAGTTTCTTTTTTTTTTTTACTTTTATGTGTATACTTTTGAAAACAAATAAAAGTGAAATTTATAGTAATACTAGCTGTTCCACCCAGCTTTGTCTGAAAGAGTGATAAAATGTACGTTACATGCGTAAAATAAATAAAAAGCAGATCTGACACTTTTGACTTCCTTACTGCAGCAGAAAGATGTGTTTTTTAATTATTATTATTTGGCATCAAGTGCTCCTGAAATTATACAGTAAAATCAAGTCCCGACTTATCTGCGGGGGAACTTAAACGCGAGTATATACAGTATACATAAAAATATATACAGTATATATCTACATTTGACTTAGGCATGTGTAGATCGCAACACATTAAGTGGAGACAGATGTTAATAAATTCAGTGAACAGATACAAAAGCAAATAAAATAGTACATAGCAGTTTCATATGATTAAAAGTGTAGATGGAGTTCTTGATTCCTTAATGTGATTGGTTGACCAGCTGACATGGAAGACAGGAAAACAAAAAAACTCATATTTCTCTAGTCTTAGGAAAAATAAACCATGAGAACACAAACCATGAGAACACTGCCACAGCAACTGGTACGCTAAAATCACAAACTAAACAAAAAGTTGTAGTGATGTAACATGAAAAAATTCACAACTCTTAAACGGTAACTGCAAAGCTCGCCAGTCCTATCCACTTATTTCTTCCAAAAAAACATCAAGTCGAGTTTTGAAAGTCCCTAACCGCACTACTTGGTAGCTTATTCCAAATGTCTATCATTCTTTGTGTAAAGAAAAACTTCCTAATGTTTCTATGAAATTTACCCTTAACAAGTTTCCAACTGTGTCCCCTTGTTCTTGATGAACTCATTTTAAAATACCAGTCTCAATCCACTGTACTAATTCCCTTCATAATTTTAAACACTTCAATCATGTCACCTCTTAATCTTCTTTAGCTTAAACTGTATAGGCTCAGCTCTTTTAATCTTTCCTCATAATTCAACCCCTGTAGCCCTGGAATCAGCCTAGTCGCTCTTCTCTGGACCTTTTCTAGTGCTGCTATGTCCTTTTTGTAGCCTGGAGACCAAAATTGCACACAGTAGTCAAGATGAGGCCTCACCAGTGCATTATAATGGTTGAGCAAAACCTCCTTGGACTTGTACTCCACACATCGTGCTATATAAGCTAACATTCTGTTAGCCTTCTTAATGGCTTTTGAACACTCTGGAAGTTGATAGCTTAGAGTCCACTATGACTCCTAAATCCTTCTCATAAGGTGTACTCTTGATTTTCCGACCGCCCATTGTGTATTCAAGCCTAACATTTTTACTTCCCATTTACTGACATTAAATTTCATCTGCCACAAATCTACCCAAGCCTGTATGCTATCCAAGTCCTTCTATAATAATATAACGGATTCCAAATTATCTGCTAATACACCTATCTTGGTATCAGCTGCAAACTTAACCAGCTTGTTACTTATATTCCTATCTAAATCATTTATATATATTAAAAATAGCAGCAGCCCTAGCACTGACCCCTGTGGAATACTACTCTTAACATCAGCCAGTTCTGATGAGGTTCCTTGCACCATCACCTTCTGCTTCCTGTGTCTGAGCCAATTCTGCACCCATCTAAAAACATCACCCTGAACTCCCACTTCTTTTAATTTAATGCCCAACCTCTCATGTGGCACCTTATCAAATGCTTTCTGAAAGTCCAAATAAATAATACCATAAGCTCCACTTTGATCGTATCCTTTTGTTGCCTCCTCATAGAATTCCAGCATGTTAGTAAAATAGGACCTCTCTCTTCTGAACCCATGCTGACTGTTCAGAATAACTCCTGTCCATGCCATGTGTTGCTCAATCTTATCTATACTAAAAAAAAGGCAAAGCCCTCACTGACTTGCTCATCACTAATTCTCCAACTTCCCATGTAGGTAGAAGGCTGAAATTTGGCAGGCTCCTTCCTTACAGGTTACTTACAAAAGTTGAGCAGGTTTCATTTCGAAATTCTACACGTAATTCATAACTCAATCCTACTTATGTACATATATACGTCCATAGCCTGCAGCTCGGTTGCCGTGTGAGGCGGCGTTGCGTCCCCCATCCCCATGCCTCCCACATAGTTGGCTGCTTGCCTATATTGCGTCCCCCATCCCCACGCCTCCCACGTAATTGGCTGCCTGCCCATATAAGGCCGTCCGTCGCTCCGGTCTCTTCATTCCCTTTCTTGCTTTGCCATGGTATTCATGTCTCCCTGCTGATAATTGCAGCCTTTTTATTTAATCCCCGGCTTCTCCACTGTTTTATTGTGCTGATAGCTGCAGCCTTTTTTTTAATCCACGGCTTCTCTGCAGTTTTATTGTTTGTTTATTATGCTTATAGTTATTGTGTTGGTATTTTAGACTTAGTTTACATTGTTCAGGTACCCATTTCTTTTACCGTTCCAACCGTAACCCCATTAACATGTCTATTGAGGTGATCACCATCGATCAAAGAACTGTCATTTACCGAGTGGTTTTCATGCCCGGAGATGCTGCCTGCCTTTTTCATTCTCTGTGTTACATATTGCACAGCCATATCAGGTATTCACTCTTAATATCCGGAAGAACATTGTGTCTTATGTATTGAATGACTGGGACAAGTTCAAGGTGTGGACTGATGATGGTACAGGAGATAATTATACTACACAGGAGCACTATAAGAGTGAAATGCTTAAGCCCTTCACCTATGCTTCTGCATGTGAGTTAATGGCTGCCGCTGAATTGTTCAGTTGTCGCTTTCCAGTGTACCAAAATGGCCAAATATTTTACACCTTTGGAGAACCTCCAATGCCTTTTAAACATCTTAGATTCACAGGTGACACTTTGAGTAGTGGACACTTTGATGTTTATGAATGTTTCAACTCTCAAAAGCTGGATGCGAAGTTATCGATGAAGCCGGTTGTATGCTTACAATGCTTGACAGATGCCGAATGTCACTTCAACACAAGTCTTGGAAATACTAACGTAATTGAAACAGACCATGAAACTCAAACCGATTATGACAGCAGCAATCCAAGCTGTGAGAAAACAGTAAAAAGGAGGCGTGTCAGACGTCGTGGAACATTTTCTGATGCAGCTAGATGGAAACAACTTTGTGACGCTGCCGCCAAATGCAGAAAAATCCACAAGTTCATAGAGATGCTGTCGCCAAATACTCACAGACAAATCCACAACTTCATAGAAATGCTGTCGCTAAATACTCGCAGACAAATCCACAACTTCATAGAAATGCTGTCGCTAAATACTTGCAGGCAAATCTACAACTTCATGAAGACGCTGTTGCTAAATACTGGCAGGCAGATCCACAAGTTAACAGAGACACTGCCGCTAAATACTCACAGGCAATTCCACAAGTTCATAGACACGCTGCCGCTAAATATTCCCAGGCAAATCCACAACTTAATACCGGAAATGACTGTTAAACATCTTAGATTCACAAGTACCGATTTGGGTAGTGAACACTTCGATGAATGAAACCTGTTCTCTTCACAACAGTTGACAAACACGGAATGTAACTTGCACACAACACGTCCTCCAAATACGAACCTGAATATAAGAAATAATGATAATCAAATCCTTGATGACAGCAACACTCATAACAGTGACAAAACAATTACATTGACAATCATGTTACGTTATTTTTAAAATGTTTCCTTTTCTTTTTCATAACTTATTTAACACAATACTTCTCCGCTGCGAAGTGCGGGTATTTTGCTAGTTTTTAATAAAATGCAAAACAAACACTTTAAAGGTGATCATATGCTATTCTTATGGGAAAAGCAATAAAATAAATCCCTATGCTTGGCATCCACCCCACACCTCATCACACCATAATGCAACCCAACCCTACTTCATTAAAATTAATAGCATCAACAAAAGAATAAAAGAACCCATGAGGAGAAGCAAGTGAGGGAGCAGCAGTTTTGCCAGCGATTGTCCCTAATGGAAATAACCTCTGCTAGGTAACAGATTAATGAATGGGAGGGGAAGTCTTGAAGTAGGAAAATGTAGAGAAACAAAGGGATGCCAATAGAGAGTATGAAAGTAAGAAAATAAGACATACCAGACCAAAGACAAAATGCAGAAGAACAGTCCCAAAGCATATGCATAAATGTACCTGGGGTGTTCAGGGAACAAAAGTGACAGTTTGGGTCAGATGACAATCCTCAAACGGGGATTGTTTACACAGGGTAACACATAATCAGTGGACAACTTTAAATTGAGTTTGTTGGTGATTAGGATTCCTTGAAACCAATGAGATATTTTTGAGAAATAACTTCCATGAAATTGAAGGAGATGGAGAAAAATCTTTTAGTCACACTGACTTAATTTATTGTGAGTGATATGATGCCTTACACAGCATTGCATATGATGTAGACACTGCTTTGCAACCAGGGGGCAGAGTGAGTGAGAAAATATACAAAGGATGGGAAGCAGGGGCAGAAGAGATTGGAACCCCATGAGCTTTAAAGATGGATTTAAGTTGTAAGTAAAAGAAAAAGGAAGATAAAGGGGCAGAAAAACACAATTTTATAGGCTGGAATGTTCAAATACCTGATTCATCAAATATTTCATCCAGTGTATGAATACATTTACTAGACCAGGGCTGGAAGGTAATGGGACCATCTCCAGTGTGCAGAGCCAGGTTATGAAAAATAGGAGTGTGTATGCCAGGCTGGACAAAATACAAGCTGCCTCTCCACCATAAGCCATTTAAAATCTAAAATTTTATTAGCCTATATTCAAAGTTAGACTACACTGAAAATAACTAAAAAAGTTTGTAGAAGAAGGTGTTTTTTACATGATGCTCGAATAAGAAGACAGACTTTATAAATATTATATATATAGATATTATAAATATTTGAGGCACTCTTTAAGTAGCCTCACTGGCTCAGAAAAATACCAAGGAAATGAAAAATGCTCTTTATTGAAATAATAAAGAATACAGAGAGGAATATACAAAGCCAAACAGAAAGCTAAAAACTAAATAAACAAATTAGCTACTGTCACTCTTATACAATCTGCATAGGTTTGGAATCCTGTCTGCCTGTTGTAGTGGTTCAACCAATTGCCCATTTCCATGTACGAGAAAATACACTGTTGTCATTATCCCAAATCCCTGTTGTCTGGTCATTCTAACTTCCAACTAACTAATCAATAAACTTCAACAACTCTAATTCTCTTCCCATTAAAAAAGCAACTTTCTTCTCTTGCCAGCATACTAACCTTTGACATCCAGGGGAATAATTATGTGCTTCCACCCAGGCTAACCATGACTCTCACACTGTAACTATTGAAGCAATCGAAACCAATGTACATACTTATTTCGGTGGTATGACGCCACTGTCAGCCGCCATATTGAGCTGTCCAACGTCACTAATTCTCCAATTTCCCGTGTAGGTAGAAGGCTGAAATTTGGTACTTATTTCGGTGGTATGATGCCACTGTTGGCCGCCATATTGAACTTTTAACGGAAACCGATGTACGTACTTATTTCGTTGGTATGACACCACTGTCGGCCGCCAAATTGAACTTTCCAACGTCACTAATTCTCCAACTTCCCGTCTAGGTAGAAGGCTGAAATTTGGCAGGCTCATTCCTTACAGCTTACTTACAAAAGTTTAGCAGGTTTCATTTCGAAATTCTACGCGTAACGGTCATAACGGTCAACAACGTCTGCCATGTTGAACTTTCTTATTTACGGCCCCATTTTCACGAAATTTGGTAGGCGGCTTCCCTGCGCTAACCAAAACCGATGTACGTACTTATTTCAGGGGTTTGACGCCACTGTCGGCCACCATATTGAATTTTCCAATCGTCACTAATTCTACAACTTCCCGTGTAGGTAAAAGGCTGAAATTTGGCAGGTCCATTCCTTCTGCTTACTTACAAAAGTTAAGCAGGTTTCATTTCGAAATTCTATGCATAATGGTCATAACGGTCAATAACGTCCACCATATTGAACTTTCTTATTCATGGCCCCATCTTCACGAAATTTGGTAGGTGGCTTCCCTGCGCTAACTGAAACCAATGTACATACTTATTTCGGTGGTATGACGCCACTGTCAGCCGCCATATTGAGCTGTCCAACGTCACTAATTCCCCAACTTCCCGTGTAGGTAGAAGGCTGAAATTTGGTACTTATTTCGGTGGTATGACGCCACTGTCAGTTGCCAAATTGAACTTTTCAACAGTCTTTGTTACTTATGGGCCCATCTTCAAGAAATTTGGTACACGGGTTCCCAACGCTAACTGACTCCTAATTATGTACATATTTATGTCCATAGCCTGCAGCTCGGCCACTGTGTGAGGTGGCATTGGGTCCCCCATCCCAACGCCTCCCACGTTGTTGGCTGCCTGCCTATATAAGACTGTCCGTCACTCCGGTCTCTACATTCCCTTCCTTGCTTCGCCACGGGATTCACTTCTCCCTACTGATAACTACAGCCATTTTGTTTAATCCACGGCTTGTTATTGTTTTATTGTTTGTTTATTACGATTATAGTTATTGTGTAGGTATTTTAGACTTACTTTACATTGTTCAGGTACCCATTTACTTTATCATTCCAACCCTCATTACCATGTCTATCGAGGTGATCACCATCGATCAAAGAACGCATGAAGCGAAACGAAAGCAAGAGATAGAACCTCCTTACTGTAACTGAGAAACAGTGTGATAATAAGCTCAGTGGTTGTTTAGAACAGGTCCCAGTAAAGAGGGACTTGATAGACCCATTTTAAGTTTAGAAATGGAATAAGCATGCAGTTTTCTGACCGTTTTGAAATGGTTCAGAAATGTTAAGTAAGAAGTAACAATTTGAGATGTAACAAAATTAAGCTTAGAACTGAACTTTTCTTAACATTAATTTTTCCTTTTTTGTTATTTTGATTTTCCTTTTTTTGTGTGAACTGTTTTACTTCAAAACTTAACGAAACTTTCAAAAACTAAGATATTTTGTCTGTGGAATCATTTCTGTGCGTCAGGCTTTTGTTGTATCTCATTTTTTGAGTTGAAGCTGCTGAACTTTGGTAATTTTGGGAAAACGTAGCTACATACACAATTAACATTTTTAAATGAATTTAAATGCATATCAATCACATTTTATTCTATTCTCTTCAAGCATATTAATACAGTATTTTTGTATAAAACAGAAATAACTCATTAATTTCCAATAGAAAAAAGTTTTAATAATCACTTATCTATACATATTTAATTTTAGCAGATTAGTTTATTGAACAATTTTTATGTAACAGAAACAATGCCCAAATATCACCAAATGCCACTCCCCGGGATTGATATAATATTTGGGAAGACAAAAATGTATATTTTGAACTAGTAGGTTGCAAGACATCATATCAAAAGAATTAACATTTACAAAAGCATTTAAAATATTAAAAAAACAAACATAAAATAAGTATTCAGCGTTTGTGCCCAATCAGCACTGTTATAGCTCAGGTGGTGCTTAACTGTGTGATACACACGAGTCAACTCTGTTACCTGGAGAAGAGGAGTCAATAATTAGATTGAAAAAGTGTATAGAAAAGGCTTTTAAATAGCAAAGTGTAGACCAAAAAAAACTTTCACAAGAACATATGAGAGTTTTTACAGTATTTAGCTATGAGAATTGCTTATTATCATAGAATGTATTGTTTATGAATCTGTGAGTCATCTGCAAAATCAGGCCTTATCTGACTGAGTTTGCAGCACAGCTTCTGTTCTAGGCTTGGTCTTATCATGTCTCAATTACTGCAGCATGCCAAGATGGGCACATATCACTCCTCTCTTCAGATGGCTACATTGGCTCCCTGTAGCAGCATGCATTAACTTCAAATCCTTGATGCCTGCCTACTGAGTATTCAATGGGTCAGTACTTGTGTATATAGAGACACTGGTGAGATGCTATGCTCCTTTTCACCAACTCATGCCTGCTAGTGAACAGTATCTGGTGATGCCACATCTGTGTGGTATCAAATCTCAATCCACACTTTTTTTATATGTAGCTTCTGTTTGGTGGAATAAGCTGCCCACCTCAATCCAAACTGCTTACTCATTCAATTTGTTTAAGAAGCGATTGAAAAGCATACTGATCTCTGAATATCTGTCAAATTCTTAATGCATGTTTGTTCCCTATGTGGAAACCTGTCACATTGTTAACTGATGTTTTTTTTGTTAAGCTAGCTTTTATAGCTCTTTAGTTGTGGGGATAAACCTTTGTAACCTGTCTTACTACATTTGTTTAAAGCAGTCTCTAGACCGATATTACCTTCCTTGTAATTCACTTTGAATAAAAGCATCTGCTAAACAAATAAATGTAAATGTAAATATAAAATAAGTATTCTGATCTTCTGTCCAAATGTATGGAAATTTAAGTATGATCAACTTGCACTTATTATTGCCTAGTTTTATAGGTTACAGTATAAAACACGCTGATGTAGGCTGTTATTTAGGCTATAGCAGGTAACTTCCAATTAATTAAACAACAACAACATAACATGTATGCTTTGACGGAAGTCTGAGTGATGTATAAAGAATCAAACAATTCCACTGTGTGTAATCTGCTCTTTAGTTGCTCTGATATAGGTAGCACATGCACCATGCTGTTTGAGGTCAGATATCACACCATGGCAGACAGAAAAAGATCAACAGCAAACATATTCATCACCAGGTGGCAGGGCTGACCCACTGAAATTGTTTTCCCAGACCTATACCTCAACATCCTCTTATGTTTCGCAAGCGGGCTTGCATTAGAAGACAAAACATCATGTAGAGTCATGTTCTAGAATTCTGCCAATGAGTGTCAATGTGTGAATGCAGCATATTGGCAACAAATAAACTGATGTGTAATCTCACAAATTCACTTTGCTTATATAACTAGTTTGATTTTAATCGGTCTCATGTTATTACTGTAGCTTTAGCTGTTATTTATTGGGTTAGCTTTGAAGATGTAGTGTATATATGAAACAATGTGCAGAAAATACAGGACAAATCACATCCCTTATTGATTTAATAGAGAACACAGCATTTTACAATCCTGTATTATAAGGAATATGTGACAACTGATGTGTGTGGATGACAGTCATTATCAAGAAACAACATAGGAAACAATCAGGTGCCAGTGACCCACTACTACCAATATCAATAGACATGACACATTTGGTGCTGTTTTTTTAACAACATGTAAAGCACTGTCAAATTACCTGGATTAAATTAGCGTCTTTAAGGGATTTTTAAAAATTTTAATCTCAAATGTTATTATCAATTAATTAACAGCTCTAGTAATTGATAAAAAGACATTGGTGTAATGCATTCTAATCAACCATTTTAAAGACCAGTAGTCTGTCTATACAATAAATTCCCTCTTCAATAAATATTACTTTAAACTGTCTTAAGCCCACTTTATTTCAGGGCATTTTTTTCAATTGCCAAATAAATTAAATGTCATGATTCCCCTTCCCTCTACACAAGACCAGCTCTAAAGTTGCCACCTGAAGCATCAGTCTAAACAAAAAAGGGTAAAATAAAATTAAGGAATTTTAAAACTGGCATGTTGGGTAATGTTTTTTGTAGTAAAAATGAAAAGATATATCATATTCTGGAGAGCAATTAACTTGATTAGGTAATGTTTATACAACAACTTGGTAAGCATTGTATTCTTCTTTGAAAATTCAGAAAAAAATTCTCTAAACCAACTGAGCCATCCCAGGAATAACCAAATTTATCTTTTAGTTTTAGGACTAGATTAGTTTCTGATGGCCTCTATCCTCTCTACCTGTGGTTTTTATGACCATCTCCAAAAATCATATGCTAGATATCCAACTTAATTTTACCTATAATGCATTTGGAAGTATTTACCAAAATCCCGGCACTTAATAACCTTTCAAAAATATATTTAAAATGACATAGTATCCCTTAATATTACTGCATCAACTACAGTGGATTAAGAAAGTAGTCAGACCCTTTCACTTTTCACATTTTGCTATGTGACACTAGAAATTTTTGCTTTGACACTAGAAATCTAGCTCAGGTGCATCCCATTGCATTGGTCATCATTGAGATGTTTCACTACCTTATTTGGAGTCCAACTCTGGTCAGTTCAGTTAACTGCACATTATTAGTAAAGGCACACATCAACAACACAGATCTGGTCCCTTCCAATTGGGGTATACATTGTGATGCTAACTATGCTCCATCTTCACTCTGAAAGGAATTCTATACACACATGAATTCAAACTCAGGCATGGATGCCCCTGGATGGACAAGCTTCATCACTCTTCACTCTCTCCGCTAAGTATTCCTCAGTTCATTTTTTGGGATGTCTAACTATCTTAAAGATCACTGACAACCAATCAATCAATCAACCTTTCTTATTGCTTGTCTCCCCCTGCCCAAAGAAGTACATAGGCCCTGTAGTATTCCAAGTCCAACACATGACTCAAGTATGCATCGTGCAGCTGCTTAGCCATCTTTTTACCGGAGCCCTATTCGTGCAGTCTTATATGCCAAAAGTAATTGTCCTATAACTATTTTCATAAGAAGAAAGTACAGCTATAAACATTAGCATTATAACAAAAATAAATTAACCCTGTGACACGGTCGGTCACATACTTCAGGCTGGAATCACTGCCAAAATTTCTCTCATTTTATACTGTAAGTCCTCTACATACAAACCTAAAAGTTACAAACTTTGAAAGATGCAAATGTGCATGTTCAATAAATTAAAAAATATTTAAACAGATGAAAAATTAAAAATTGTAGTGTAACTTCAAATTTTGTGGCAGCACATAAGTTAGTTTGTGTGTGTGATGCTAGGAAGAGCACAAAACCCACGCTATTATTGTTTACATCCTCAGTCACATGCATCCATCCTCTACAAGTGGTTATGCTTTTAGCTGTATCTCTGTTTACGCTGAGTTAACACGCTTTGTTTCAAGCCCAAGATGTCTGGAATAAGCGTGTTCAACAAGGACATTGGGACACAGTTGGAAACTTGTTAAGGTTAAGTTCTTCTTCACTCAGCTAACCACATTAAGATGTCATACAAAACCAAGTAGTGTGGTGGAGCACTCAGGCACAATAAGGTCCTTCCATCAGATCTCATGAACAACTTGTTCTTGTCGACTTGTAATAATTAACTCTAATTGACTCTAATGCAGGGGTCTCCAACCTTTTTTCCCCTGAGAGCTACTTTTACAAAATGAAAATGGCCAAGAGCTACTCATGTTTTTTTAACATTTATTCTCATAGCTTATTTCAACCTAAAAAAACGGAATAAGCTTGTTTTGCCTGAAAGTTTACAAAATGTTGGTGTGCACAACTCAAATTATTATTTCAACTGCAAGTGAATTTTGTATGTCTGTTCGCTTTTTCTTGCACTGTTGAATTAAAACTTGAATGCTGTCAAAACAAATCAATGCAATACCAAATATACAGATATTCCTTATTCATTTGTCATTTTGTCACATGTCACTGTTTCACTTCACAAGAGTATTCACATGTCCAGTTGCATGTGTGACGTGTTTTTTAGTTAGTGAGATAACTGGCACTGCATGGACTCAACAAGAGAGGTGTATGGTGGAGTGCAGCCACTTAGGTTCACTCTTTTGGAGTCATTTAAATGTTCATCTGTCAGTCTTTTTCTGAACTTTGATTTCATGAATTTCATGTCAGAAAAGGCAGACTCACAGAGGTATGTAGACCCAAACAAAATAGACATTTTCAGAGGTGCCTAGTGAAGATTCTTATACTGTAGTTATCTGGCTCTACTAAGCTCCAGAAATGCTGAGAATGCTGTTGAGACTTTAACTGTATATTATTTTAAAGGTTTACTAATATATACTGTAAAATCCAATGTCTGTCAGTCTGTCCACTTCTCACAAGAGAACTACTTAATAGATTTAGATGTGTTTTTTTTCTGTAATTTGCTTGAACATTCCGGTTGATTTTGAGACTTCTCTTATTTCGCTATGTATCATATTTGGCTTGTGGTACCAATTTATTTGAGCGAATCCGAGAAAAAGGCAGCAGGCCGAAGACAGGGGCCTTCCTCACTCACCAGCTTCGGGGCATGTTGCTTAACTCCGCTTTGCTAGGGAACAAGAGAACAATTGAATTCAACTTAGATATTTAAAATAAAGTGTTACTTAGGTCTTGATGAGTTCGAGCCCAGATATTCTCTTAAGTGTATGCCACATTGAAAATGTAGATTGCAATTCAGATTGTGGATCGTGATATGATTTTTTTTGGAAAGATTGCCCACCCTTAATTTGACTAATCAAGTTTTCAAATTTATGTAGGATTCATTAACCCTTTGGCGAGCTACTTGGAAAGGGGTTGCAAGCTACCGGTAGCTCGCTAGCAACAAAAACCTGCAGCCACATTGGGTCCCCAGGACTGAGTTTGGGAAGCACTGCTCTAGAGACTCAAAAGGTGGTGAGAGATTTTTGAAGTCTCTGCTCATAGCTCATGCCAAGAATTGTTACAAAGGTCCAAAGTGGTTAAATACTGTTCTGGTCCCAGTTGATCTATTAGATCATCCAATTTTGGCATAAAATATGGATAAAAAGCAGATAGTACATTAATTTTAGAAAAATGCACACAGAATCTAATTTCACCATTCTTTTGGCACCAACATTACAGGTCTACAATATTCACTTTGGAAGTTCTCGATTATTTTAAGCTCAGGAGTTCTTCCCAAAACACCAATTGGAGTCATGCTGGGACCCTGCTGGAAAGGTTAATGGAGTAGTATGTTGAATTAATGGAATTTGCCCAGGGCACTTACCAAATTCATCCCTCATTTATTCATTTCATCTCTCTCTCTCTCCAATGCTTCTTTCAACACAGTCCTCTAATATTTTATCCAAAGTAATTTAAGTGGTGATAATCCTGTTAAAGCCTCTGGAACATATTACAAAGCAAATAAAAATGATAACCACTTGTCCCAAACTGAGGCCTTCTCTAACATAAATTTTTTAACATTTGTTTTAAAGGTTTTTTTTTTATTAATTTTATTGCAATCCATACAAATCAATCAACTTTTTACAAAAAAAAAAAAAATTGAGTTAAGGACAAATCGATTTGTTTTAAAGTTTGATGTGAACACTCAACTAGCCCATCAGTTTAATTAAAATGCCAAAATTTATGAAACTCAGATTTCTCCTTTGACCCTGGTGATCCACAACCTATTTTACTCCCAAGAATTAGCTACCACTAATAAGATTTTTGCACGATTCTTCATAAACACTGGAAATTATTCTACCTGAAAAGCCCAAGACGATAGCTGTTTGAGTGATGCTAAACCAGCATGTCTAACACTAATAATCATGCCACATTCAATGGTATTAAGGTCACTTATATATATATATATATATATATATATATATATATATATATATAGGTCACCACATATTTGAACATTAATTGATGTGGTGTAGATTATGATGAGTTGGAACGTAGAATTTATGTGAAGTTGTAGGTGTACATAAGTAACTGGTAATGTATATAATAAGGTAAAAGAATCATGAAGGGCAGGTTCCAGCACGACACACTTTTAAAGGAGTGAGGAAATTGGCTGGTGCTTTGTGGCTACTAGTCAAAGATAACAATGTGTATTTATGACAAAGAAGATACAGGATCCATCTTTCCACTCATTTATTTATTTATTTTTTTATTGATTTTATAATCATTACATACAGATAGTTCAATTTTTACAAAAATTGGATTGAAAACAAAACAATCCAACCCCCACCCCTGAGAGAGAGAGCATGGCCATCGGAGTAAAACGTAAAGCTGGTCAAAATACATAAATTGATGAGTTTAATAGGCAGATAAAAAAAAAAGAAATACAAAGTGATTTTTTTCCTCAGTGCTTTAAGAGCTTATTCTAAAATATTATTAATTAGATCCTGCCAGGTTTTGAAAAAGTTCTACACAGATCCTCTATCTAAGAATTTCATTTTTTCCAATTTCAAATAGTATAAAACATCAGTTACCCTTTTACTTAATAGAGGAGAGTTAGGATTCTTCCAGTTTAGCAAAATAAGTCTACGTGCTAATAGTGTAGTAAAGGCAATCACAGTTTGTTTGTCCTTTACTACTTTAAGCCCATCTGGAAGAACACCAAACACAGCTGTTAATGGGTATGGAGGGATTGTGACACCAAGTCTGTCTGAAAGGCACTTAAAATTTTTTGTCCAGAATGGTGTTAATTTGGTGTTAATCTGGTGCAGGCCCAAAACATGTGTCCCAGTGAGGCCATGACTTGATTGCAGCATTCACAGGTAGGATCTTGCCCTGGAAACATTTTAGACAGTTTTAAGCGAGACAGATGTGCTCGATATATAATTTTGAGTTGAATAATTGTATGCTTTGCACATATGGAGCTCAAGTGAATTCTCTGCATTGCTACCTTCCACTCCTTTTCTGATATCTTGAGTGATAGATCTTTTTCCCAATGACCTCTTGGATCTTTAAAAGGGAGGGACTGTAAAATAATTTTATATATTGCAGAAATGAGTCCTCCAAACTGATCAATATTTTTCCAGCATGGAGGAAGGTGCAAGATGAGGAAAATCGGCAGGTTCTGTTTGACAAAGTTTCTAATTTGAAGATAGTGAAAGAAATGTGTTGCTGGAAAGTTAAATTTAGAATGTAATTGTTCATAGGATGCAAAGATGTTGCCTATATAAAGATCTCTAAGCAATTTAATCCCAAATGTTTTCCAGATATTAAAAACTGCATATGTTTGCAAGGGTTGAAAAAGATGGTTTTCATGCAGAGGTGCCACAGATAAAAGATTCTCCATCTTAAAATTCTTCCTACATTGATTGGTTCCATATTCTGAGTGAGTGAAGCACAATTGGGTTATTAATTGAGTTATTAGTATATTGGCGATATCTTGCATTTATTGGGGCACAAAGCAGGGAATATAAAGAAGTTCTGCAAGATTTTATTTTTATTGCTCGCCAAGCCTGTGCATGTTCATCTATTTGTGTCCAGGATTTTATAGCTTGTATGTTTGTTGCCCAGTAATAAAAGTTAAGTCTTTGTAGGGTCGCTCTTTGGATACGTGGATGTTTTGAGTTCCAAATAAATGAGGTTATGGTTGAATCTAATTGCTTAAAAATGATTTATTGATGTATATTGGAATGCTTTGAAATAAAAGCTTAGGAAGGATATTCATCTTAACAACATTAATTCTTCCAGCTAGAGTGAGATGAAGGGTTGACCATCTATGCAAGTCTTGCTTATTTTTTTCCATACAGACTGCTTGTCTTGTAAATAATAAAGAGCTTTATATTGTAAGAAAGGCGCCATATTGCACCAGACCCGACACAGACTGGACACGGGAGGTACGTGTAAAACAAACAAATTTTTATTTTCTTCACCTGTGGGGCATGTCTTCCCTGTGAACCCCACAGGCAATACACAGTCCCAAATAAAGCACACCGAGCAATCTTCTTCTCTCTCACTGGCACCACCACTCCTCCCAGGCAACCTTGTCCTCCTCCACCCGACTCTGGACCCTTGAGTGGTGGTTGCTGTCTCCTTTTATAGTTCACCCAGAAGTGCTCCAGATGCTTGATTACCTATTTCTGGCAGCACTTTCGGGTGTAATGAATCTGCTGCCCACACGGGCTCAGGAGTACCAAACACAGCACCCCCTGGCAGTGCCTGTGGAACCCAACAGAGCTGCACCCAACCTCAATTCCCAGCGAGGCCTGTCGGAAACCGAGGCACTGCTCCATCCCAGGGGGCCGGCCATCTAGCGTCCGGGGGGAGGTATTGCACTGTCCAGGGCTGCTCCCCCTGAATATAGTGTGCAGGGGTGTCCTGGCTGGGCATGGACGCCAGCAGCCTGCCACAATATTTACTTGTGATATTTACCCCTAGATATTTAAACTGAACTGTGAATATAAAATGGATTATCTGATAAGTATTTCGACAGTGAATTGCCAGTGGTTCAATGGCGACTGCAAATAGCAGTAGTGACAAGGGGCATCCTTATCTGCTACCACGTTGTAGTTTAAAGTAGTCTGAACAAATGTTGTTAATACAAACTGAGGCTTCTGGATTGGTATATAGTAATTAGATCCATGCACAAATATTTGGGCCAAACCCAAATTTCTCTAATGTAGTAAAAAGATAGTTCCATTCAATCATATCAAATGCTTTTTCTGCATTCAACGATAATATCATCTCTGGAGTGTTTGACTTTGCTGGTGAATATATTACATTAAACAGGCGTCGGAGATTGGAAGCTAAGTGTTTGTCTTTAATAAATCCAGTTTGATCTTGTGATATTACCAAAGGCAGCACTTTCCCTATCCTATTAGCTAAGACTTAGTAAAGTATCTTAACATCATTATTCAGAAGTGAAATTGGTCTGTATGAAGCACATTGTAATAAGTCCTTATTTTGTTTAGGAAAGACGGTGATTAATGCTTGGCGAAAAGTTTGAGGTAGAATTTGATTATCTCTAGCTTCTGTAAATGTTGCTAATAAGAGGGGAGCTAGCTGAGTGGAGAATTTTTTATAAAATTCTACAGGGTAGCCATCAGGGCCTGCTGCTTTCCCACTTTGAAGTGACTTTATAGCATCTAGTAATTCTAACAATGCTAAAAGTTGATCTAGTTCCTCTGCCCTAAAAGTATCTATTTGTGGTATCTGTAATGTATCTAGAAATGCATTAGATTGTGTGTTGTCTTCTTTAAACTCAGTAGAATATAAGGATTTATAGTAGTCTCTGAATGTGTGCATTATATTTTTATGGTCAATGATTTTATCTACGTTCGTGTTGGTGATTGCTGGGATTGCATTGAGAACTTCTTGCTTGTGGATTTGTTGAGCTAAGAGCTTATTAGCTTTCTCTCCGCGTTCATGATAATGATGTCTTAAATGAGTTGTTCAGTTTCTTTAGTTTTTAAGAGGTTGAGCTCTGAATGCAGTGCCTGCCTTTTCCTATAAAGAGCCTCATTTGGACACCTGGCATGTTCTTCATCTGTTCTAGTAATTTCACTGGTTAGCTCTGATACCTTATTGGTTTCTAATTTATTTCTGTGGAAAGTATATTAATAATCTGTCCTCTTAAGAATGCCTTTAGACTTTCCCAGAGTATTCCTACATAGACCTCTGAGGATATATTTGTCTCTAGTAAGAAACTGATTTGTTTGGATATAAATTCTGTACAGTTCTTATCTGCTAATAGAAGTGGGTTAAGACACGATCTGTGAGATGAGTGTGTGGGGCCTAATGAATTTAGCTCCAAGATCAAAGGAGCATGATCAGAAATAACAATAGCATCATACTTGCAAGATTTAATCGAAGGCAAGAAATTATTATCTATAAATAAATAATCAATTCTTGAATAGCAGTGATGCACTGGTAAGTAGAAGGAATATGTTCTTGAGTTTGGGTTTAGAAATCTCCAGGGGTCTGATTAGTTGTGGTCAGTTAAAAACTATGTAATTGTCTTTGCAGTGTTAGATGTCATCCCCCCTGTGACAGGAGACCTATCTAAGAGTGGATTTAAAACACAATTAAAGTCCCTAGCCATTATAATTTTGAGTGTTCACATTGGGAATGGATGTAAATACATTTTGCATGAATTCCCTATCATCAACATTGGGTGCATAAACATTTATCAAAATCACTTTACAGTTAAATAAATTGCCCATGACAATCACATATCTACCTTTAGGATCAGATACCATATCTGATACCACAAATGAGACTGTTCTATGTATGAGAATTCTCACACCACTAGTTTTCTTTGTAAAGCTGGAATGGAACATTTGGCCAGTCCAGTCTTTTTGCAGCCGGAACTGATCCTTGCTTAGTAAGTGGGTCTCCTGTAAAAATACTATCTTAGCGTTTAAACATGTTAGGAGCGAGAATACTTTCTTTTTCTTTAATTCATGATTCAGGCCTTTAACATTCCAGCTCACAAAGTTAACTGTCCCATCATGGAGACATTGATTCTGAATTTTTGATGTCATTTTTAACCTTAATTTCCAGTTTTCCCACGAGATATTGTCATGCTGCTTATTGTTACATTGGTAGTTATCATTATAAGGATTAAAATAATAGATTAGATATAACATGCTCTCTTTCTCCCCACCCCCCTTATCCCTCCACCCACATTCCACTGATTTATTAGGACAACTTACTCCATTTAAGAACTGAAGACTATCCTGAATGAATTTGACTGATGGCAGGAACCAGACTTGATCAGGGTCAGTTCACTATTATATATATATATATATATATATATATATATATATATATATATATATATATATATATATATATATATATATATATATATATATACTTCTGCCAGGTGGAAATGGCTGGGAAGCCCAGTATCTCCCCCTGGACGCTAGATGGCAGCCTTCCTGGGTTGCAGTGGTGCTTCGTACTCCCCTAAGGCTTCATGGAGGTTGGAGTTCTGTGCAGCTCTGTGGGGTTCCGCAGGGACCGCCAGGAGGTACTGCAGCAGGAGCAGCTGCCCCTTTTGGGCACTGGTTTTGCCTTACCTCGAAGTGTGGGGGGATGTCTCCAATTTAGCACTTGGAGCACTTCTGGGTACCCAATAAAAGGCAGCCAGCGACCACCACTTATCGGCCAGAGTCGGGTGGAAGGAAGACAAAGCTGTGAAGGAGTGGTGGTGGAGGAAGAAGTGAGTGTTTTTCTGGTGTAGTTTCTGTACTTGGGACTGTGTTGAGGCTGGAGGGATTACGGGTAGGACTTGCCCTCCAGCTGAAGAAAATTAAAGTCTTTATACTTTATACAAGCCTCCCGTGTCAAGTCTGTGCCAGTTTGGCGGCAATATAGCGTGTTTCTTACAATATATATATATATATAGTGGCAAGTGCCTGGGGCTGCTACCCAGCTGCGCCTCCTACAGAACACGAGGGGGCGACCGCCCTGGTTGCTTTGGGGACCACAGGCAGAGAGCTCGGAAACTCAACCCTGGAGGGGCCCATGGTCACTGCCAGGGGGCGCCCCAATGCCTAGAGAGCCCTGAACCTCAGCATTTCCGCCACACCCGGACATGCTGGGAGGAAGAGGAATGGGGACACCAGGGGTGCTTCCGGATGCACAGTCTGCACTTCCGCCAAACAGCGGAGTGTTGGTGGAGGAGTGTCGTGAAGCACCTGGAGCTCATCGGGGTGTGGTTAAAAGGGACCACCTCCCTCCATTTGATGGCTGGAGTCAGGTGGAAGTGTACAAGAGTCTTGGAGGACAGGAGTGGAGGCGGACCAGAGACCAGAAGAGGCATTGCGAGAAGGCCTGGACTTGAGGGGTGATTGGTGCTGCGGAACTGGGTTTGTGCACTCTATTGTAAATAATAATTGTAAATAAATGTGTATGGTGCTAAAAACATCATGTCTACCTGTCTGTGTCTGGGCTGTACCCCATAATATATATATAGTAATAAAGGCGCTATATTGCGCCCGACCCGGCACAGACTCATACCGAGGCACATGTAAAAACACATAAAGACTTTATTTTCTTCACCTGTGGGGCATGTCATCCTCGTGAACCCCACAGGCACAACACAGTCCCAAATCCACAAGCACAAACCGAACACTCCCTTCTGGCACCACCATCACTCTTCCCGTTAAGCTTCGTCCTCTTCGTCCCGGCTCTAGCCATTGAGTGGTGGTTGCAGGCCCCTTTTATCGCCCACCTGGAAGTGTTCCAGGTGCTTAATCACTTGCACTTCTGGGTGGGGCTCAAGACTGGTCCAGCCGGGCTCAGGGTCTCTTGCAGCACCTTCTGAGGCCACCCCGGATCCCAACAGGGTAGTGGGGAACTCCATCTCCCATGGAGCCCTGCGTGAAGCCGAGGCACCACCATCATCCAGGGAGGCTGCCACCAAGCGTCCCGGGGGAGGTATTAAGCAGCTCATGGTTGCTCCCCCAGAACATATGTTGAAGGGGCGTCCCGGCCGGGCATGGGACTCAGCCATCCGCCACACAATATATACATATATATACTGTGGTGGGCTGGCGCTCTGCCGGGGGTTGGATGATGGATGGATATATAAATATATATAAATAAATATATATATATATATTTATCCATCCATTATCCAACCCGCTATATCCTAACTACAGGGTCACAGGGGTTTGCTGGTCCTTGCAAGGAGGACCCGGGAAGCGAACCCAGGTCTCCCAACTGCGAGGCAGCAGCGCATATATATATATATATATATATATATATATATATATATATATATATATATATATAACTATTTCAAACTCTCTAAACTGAACTTAATTAACATGAAACATGTTCAGGAGCAGAAATTTCAATATCAAAGGATTTAAAGCAAACTCAGCCCGAGGCCCTGAGAGACAAATCAGACACAGTTGGGAATGCAAACATGCCATTTGTTCAGCAGCTATAAAAAGGGCGAAATGCAAATAAAAGAAAATTCTTGTATTAAACAGAAAGCTGAATAAAAATGTTGCTCATCTCCTCAGCCCCAGATGACATTTGCGTATCTATTTATAACTATCACTTTAAGGAATTGATCCCAAATTCTCAGTACTGTCCATTTTAAAAAGGGAAATAGATTTAAAGTATCAATTAAAAAGACACATGGGCACTAAAAAAATAACATATGAATGATCAAAGGAAAACTAGTCTGTAAACGTATCCTTTAATATTGCTCAAAAAGACTACCTAGAATCACATTTGATCTTATGACAGGAAGCTAACAGTGGTCCTGCCATATAATACAGGTATAATAAAAAATATTATTAATTCACATGTCCATTTTCACATGACCCTTCTAAAGAGCTGCTATAACTCTCACAATTATTCATGCATATTACATCTTTCATAACACACCATAATGTGTACCTGAAACGTAATCAGCTCCTTAATCAACTGCTAAACAAATTACAAGTGAGGATTAAAATGAAACATTGAGCTGTGTGAGATGTCAAGAAATAATTACATAATGACAATATTACTTCAGAAATGAAGTGGATAATTTATACATGCAGTAGAGTGATTACCGTTAAGTAAAAATTCAGACCCATTAAGTGTATTGAAATTATAGCAAAAATTTTTTGAGGGATACACATTTCTCAGAGAGGCTAAGTGAGTGGCAACAATTATAAAAATGAAAGAAGCATCTCTTGTGGCGAGAGGCATGAAAACATCCAGGAGAAATTGTGGCGACACATAGCAAGATTATGTTGCAAAAAAAGAGACGAAAGCATAGATTTATGAGTTCAGGCTTGGTATATGGGGCAGTAAGTAGAAGGACAGTCAGTAAGTATAGGCAGTACCCCCATATTTGCAGGTATTTGGTCGATGTAAAAGGCTTATTTCAGCTTCCCTTGTCCTTCTGTAAACAAATTCATCTTGACAGTGATGCACACAAACACTGTAATCAAGCATACAGTGCATCCGGAAAGTATTCACAGCGCATCACTTTTTCTACATTTTGTTATGTTACAGTCTTATTCCAAAATGGATTAAATTATTTTTTTCCCCAGAATTCTACACACAACACCCCATAATGACAACATGAAAAAAGTTTACTTGAGGTTTTTGCAAATTTATTAAAAATAAAAAAACTGAGAAATCACATGTACTGTACATAAGTATTCACAGCCTTTGCTCAATACTTTGTCGATGCACCTTTGGCAGCAATTACAGCCTCAAGTCTTTTTGAATATGATGCCACAAGCTTGGCACACCTATCCTTGGCCAGTTTCGCCCATTCCTCTTTGCAGCACCTCTCAAGCTCCATCAGGTTGGATGAGAAGCATTGGTGCACAGCCATTTTAAGATCTCTCCAGAGATGTTCAATCGGATTCAAGTCTGGGCTCTGGCTGGGCCACTCAAGGACATTCACAGAGTTGTCCTGAAGCCAATCCTTTGATATCTTGGCTGTGTGCTTAGGGTCTTTGTCCTACTGAAAGATGAACCGTCACTCCAGTCTGAGGTCAAGAGCGCTCTGGAGCAGGTTTTCATCCAGGATGTCTCTGTACATTGCTGCAGTCATCTTTCCCTTTATCCTGACTAGTCTCCCAGTTCCTGCCGCGGAAAAACATCCCCACAGCATGATGCTGCCACCACCATGCTTCACTGTAGGGATGGTATTGGCCTGGTGATGAGCGGTGCCTGGTTTCCTCCAAACGTGACGCCTGGCATTCACACCAAAGAGTTCAATCTTTGTCTCATCAGACCAGAGAATTTTGTTTCTTATGGTCTGAGAGTCCTTCAGGTGCCTTTTGGCAAACTCCAGGCGGGCTGCCATGTGCCTTTTACTAAGGAGTGGCTTCTGTCCTGCCACTCTACCATACAGGCCTGATTGGTGGATTGCTGCAGAGCTGGTTGTCCTTCTGGAAGGTTCTCCTCTCTCCACAGAGGACCTCTGGAGCTCTGACAGAGCGACCATCGGGTTCTTGGTCACCTCCCTGACTAAGGCCCTTCTCCCCCGATCGCTCAGTTTAGATGGCCGGCCAGCTCTAGGAAGAATCCTGGTGGTTTCGAACTTCTTCCACTTGCGGATGATGGAGGTCACTGTGCTCATTGGGACCTTCAAAGCAGCAGAAATTTTTCTGTAACCTTCCCCAGATTTGTGCCTCGAGACAATCCTGTCTCGGAGGTCTAAAGTCAATTCCTTTGACTTCATGCTTGGTTTGTGCTCTGACATGAACTGTCAACTGTGGAACCTTATATAGACAGGTGTGTGCCTTTCCAAATCATGTCCAGTCAACTGAATTTACCACAGGTGGACTCCAACTAAGCTGCAGAAACATCTCAAGGATGATCAGGGGAAACAGGATGCACCTAAGCTCAATTTTGTGCTTCATGGCAAAGGCCATGAACACTTATGTACATGTGCTTTCTCAATTTTTTTTAATTTTAATACATTTGCAAAAATCTCAAGAAAACTTTTTTTCACCTTGTCATTATGGGGTGTTGTGTGTAGAATTCTGAGGGAAAAATAAATTTAATCCATTTTGGAATAAGGCTGTAACATAACAAAATGTGGAAAAAGTGATGCGCTGTGAATACTTTCCGGATGCACTGTATGTTGAGTAACCAATGAGCACATTTAACACAAGTTAAAACTGTGTAATAATATAAAACAACTCTAAAAAATTAAACAAATGAGCAAATAGGAGATATGAAAATATATATAGCTTTAATGAACAATAACTATAGCCTCATGGTCTCAGAACCTCTTTAGATTTTGTTTTTTTTTCTCCAGCCCTCTGGAGTTCTTTTGTATTTTTCTGTCCTCCTGGCCAATGGACCTTATTTTATTCTTTGTTACTTTGTATTGCCTAATCTTATTTTTAAAATTTTCTTTATCTTTCTTCATCTTCTAAAGCACCTTGAGCTACATCATCTATATGAAAACGTGCTATATAAATAAATGTTGTTGTTGGCAAATAAGGTTATATTTTATCATAATTATTAAGTATATGTACATATTCAAAATTAAACATCACTTTTTTGCAGACTTAAACTGCAACTAAAAAGTTTAAAAGATATATGTTAGATTGCTTTAATGTTCCCAACTATGATTAATAACATATTTAGTTTATCTAATTAAAAACAGGCAATCCAATCACATTTAGGTTTAGTTGTTATAGCTTGATATGATTAAAAAGAACATGATTGGCAACCAGTTGGTTTGAAGTATTTGGGCACAACTCCTTTGAATTGCTAAAAAAGAACCCCGCACTGGCATGGTGGGATTAGTATCTCACATATGGCATGTAGGCATTGCTGTTTGAACTTAAAACTGTGAACAATTTGCTTACATTATGCTCTGTTATACAAACACTTTGGTTTTCTCAACTTTTCTGTATGTACAGTGCATCTTTAAAGCTTTAGGGAGTAACTTTATGATAATAAGGAATGTGTGCATTTTTGCAATTTCAAATTTTAACAGCGTGTATGGAGCAGTCTAGCTGTGGTAATAACCTCAGGCTTTTTTCACAAGTCAGTCAATAGTAGTGTTGCAAAGGAAACTGACATTGTAGCACCATTAAACTGGTTTAAAAATTGTAAAGCAATTCATTTTAGTCTTTGCAACTTTGCATCTTGATTATGTTTGCCTATAATGCAAAAAACACCAATTGCTATAGTCATATCAGTCTGTCTGCATGTCAGGTAGTGCCGTCTTGTTTTTTTTTTGTAATGCCAATATTATTTTGCAACTTTTTTTGTTGACAGTTGTTATAAAATTGTTAGGTAAGATCAACTGAAACTGAGCAACTCATGATACTACCAAGTCAAAGGTAGAGTATATTGATCCTGGTTGTCCTAGTTTGTAGATACAACCTAAAACACTAGCATAATTACTTTTTCTTAAAAGACTCTCTTTTTACAAATTCCTCTTCTGTATTGATTAGGATTTTTCTCTTGACTCTGATTATGTGAACTTTTGGTTTCTAATCCTCTAGCTCTGTTTCTTGACAATGACTATTGTTTCACATTCTGGATATTGTTCAATCGATTCTTTGACTCTTACTTAAGACCTTGACTTGCTTACCCTAACCTTATTTTGTCACTCAGTTCCTTAAATCAACTACCATCCCATGTAAATCAGTGTAGATGTCATATATAATTGTCAAGGTAATGTCAAAACATTGGCAAGAAAGATTACAAAGCCTATGGATCTTAACACATGGTGTACTGAAGTTGCCCCCGATTTTCTTCTTTTGCCTCTGTCTATGTAATCAAATTAAACTAATGGAAAGTCTTCATGCTTGGTTTTCTATTTCTTTTACCTTTGTGTTTGTTATGATGGCATGCTATATTCACCAGAATATCATATTCCACTTGTGGAGCTACTGTATATGTTCAAACAAGCTTCTTCAAGTTCATAAGCGAGAGAGCCATGGATGGATATGACATTGTCAGTTCTTCTGCGGAATGTGCAATTCACCCCTTGGTGTAGGATTGTATGCAAAGAAATCTTTTAAGCTGATGTGTCAATTATCACAAGAGACAAGTGAATCAGAAAGTGATATGTTCCAAAATTTGCAAGCTACCCAACATAGTGGAAAATGTATACCAGACAAGCAACTGTGCTGAAAATTTTAATTTCTTAGTTATCCAGGGTCACTGCATGAAATGCCCTAAGCACAGTAGACTGGATGGGGAATTACTAGAAAAGTGTGTCACTTTAGCCACATTTGCACTGATTCAATCTCAAGAGTTCAGTGCATCATCTTTATAAATGATATCGTAAACGCTTTGGTCTGACCAATGATATTGGCATATTTATCATTCAAAGTGTTTTTCTAATATTCTCTCTTGTACAATAATTGCAAAATTAAAATATTCTTTTAAAGAAAGGGATTTTTTTTCCCACTGATGATAGACTGTGCATCTGTCCTTTATACTACACACCACATTTGTTCTGGGTGATGAAACAAGCATATTTCATTGGTACATTTTGTAACATCCAAGTGTACTGACTAAAAAGGTAGTTATTAAAAAAAATTATGAGTGATGACCAGGAAAATAGGATACGGATAGTATCAGGTAATGGTTGATACAAGAAATCTGAAAGTAAATATACAAGTTACCTATTGCATCATGGGAAAGATTGCCAAAGCAACAATCATGCAACTATCCCCAAAGTGGCAGCAAAACTGTCAGTAAACAATTATAAACTTTTCATAGAAGTCTCTGATTGCAAAAAAAAAGTGCACCATTGAATCCCTTTTATATGAAAACTTCAAAAGTCAACATGAATTCTATATTGGGCAAGAGAATGCAAAAAAAAAAAAAACATAACACCTGGCTTATTCCATAGTTTATTCATGCCTCTATTTTGTACTGCATAAAATCCAAGACACTTAAAAAAGTAATGTGACATTGTATATGATCACTTTCACCCAAGTATTTTTAGACTGACTTGAAAAAGGTGCTTTTAGTTGGCCAGTGTGATAATGTTTTGGAAATAGGTTGGACAAAGTGTAATGAAATTTAGTGTGGCATGCTTGCATGCCTATTGCCCTAACAGATTCACCACTGTTATCATATTCAAATCTCCAAACTCAAAAAGGTTTCACATTCATAACCAGATCTCTGAGATCCAAAAAGGCAGCTACATACAAAACAAATATGACCCCATAAATTCAAGAGGAAGCTAGCACATAAGTTCTATAACCACACAAAAACAGGCCTAAGCTAACAAAGTATCTGAAATAGAAGAGAGGAAACAAATTCCAGTGTGCTCCACATGAAAAAAAACAATGTTTCTTTACAATTATAGATTTTATTAGCAAAAATAGCAAAAAAAGTTTTACCTACAAGACACAAACCTGAAAGTGTGTAAAACCAAGTCCATGAACCAAAGAATCATGACCAGAAAGATCAGAAAATGAAAACAAAGAGTCCCATGAATTGGGCCGAACAACAAAAAAGGCAAAATTGTAACGAATGCCTCAGCAGGAACTTAAGGCATCACAGCCAGATCCAAAACCTGAAGGAAGTGGCTCCGCCTCCTCAGGTTCAACATACACATAACAAAGAACAAACCAAAGCCATTAATCTACAATTGACCTAAAATAATAACACAAAATAATAAATGAGATAGACCTCATTAATAAACAAACATAAAAAGAATACAAAAATATCATACACAAAATAATATACAAAGTACAATAAAATACAAAAGTAAAAAGAAAAGGCCCTAGGATCAGAAATGACACCATGGCAATATCATGGCAGTTGCAGAGACAGGTTAAAAGATGTACAAAGACCGGAGAAACTCAACAAAAACGTTTAATAACTAATAAGTAAAAGGTGGGTCCTCTACTTAGCAACTAATGATCAGTTTGTTAATTAATAAATAAATAAATCTGTGTGCGTCACAGCTCGATCTGCTGAGGTTTCCCAGAGTCCTTTTAAAGTCTCTGACCCAGAAGTATTTCTTCTCCGGGTCACCAACACATCTCTTATCAATCATCCCGGCAGTACTGCAGGCTTCCATCCTTGTGACCCCGTAGTACTGCCGGGTTGACGTCCTTATAATATCCCCCTGGATCTTTGTGAGCTCCCCCTGGCGGCACCCACGGTACCCAACAGGGCTGAGGATACGGACTCCATGTCCCATGCTGCCGTGTGGGAATCCGAGGAGCCATTTTCATCCAAGGGAACTGCCATCTAGCGTTACGGGAGATGTAGTGTCTTGAAAAGGCTGTTTTCTTCTTTGGAGGGACGTCCCGACTGAAATGCCCGCCGTTCACCACAGCATATAAGGCTGAGTTAGATGAGAGAGAAAGCAAACAAGAAAGAAAACAGAGAAAAGCCAAAAAGTAGCTAAACAGAAGGTGAAGGCAGTACTGTGTCAGCCTGTACAGAGGAGTGGAAACTAGCAGTCAGGGTCTCCATGAGGAACGAGTGATCAGAATTCCTGGGGAGGATCGGTTACCCACTGAACAGCAAAGGGTAGTGAGGAATGTTCGAGAGATCTCCCTTAAGATTGAGTAGGCTGAAAGTTTTTGTTTAAGGAAGGCATGAGAAGGCAATTTGGGGAGTCACAAAACACGCATCTAAGGAGGCAGCCATGGCTAAAGCTGTAGTTGAAAGGGTCCACAGTTGCTGACGTCTCCACCAACTGTGAGACTTGTGAATGGTGAGTCAGGGAGACAACAAGAGATGAAGTGCTAGGCTAAAAGAAAGAAGAGGAAAAGAGAGGACGGCAGTAAAACAGGGAAAGAGAGGCAGGACGGCGACAGGCAGGAGGACTGATGTGAGAGGTGCAACACAGAAGCCACACGTCTGGAGTTTAAAAAAAGGAATCCTGACTTTGTTTTTACCTTCTGTTTTATTAAACGATTCCTTGAACTATTCATTTGTTTTTAAAACTTCACCTTGAACATGGGTTTATTTATTTAATAGATTATTTATTTATTCTTGGAAGAAACACTGCACTGTTTTACTGTTTCATTTGATTGTAATTTAAAAGCACTTGTGTAATTTTACACCTGTCCATTGCACTCGATGTGCATCATCACTTCCCATGGCTCAATACTCAGTTAGGACTATTGCCAGCTATGGGTTCAAGAGGCTCCCAATATGGTTTCAGTAGATTGGAGCCAACCTGCTTCATCACAGTCTGGGAGAGAATCCCATGAATCTGTACCGCACCAAAAAAAACACTATCATTTAAGGTTTTTAATTCATTTAAAAGTTACAGAGGTTTGATATTCAAAATTGTATTAGTCCCGTACAGTTGTGTCCTGTTTTTGTCAGCAAACCCTGAACATCTAAAGCTGGAAGCAATTATTCCATTCTTTAGGATGGCAGACAATTACTTTTTGGCTGCTTCCTGGGCATTTTTTAAGTAGATGTTCTCCCAGGTAATCTGTAGGAGAGCCAATTACAAAAAAGCCCAAGTAAATGAATACTATTCCCTTCTAGGTTAAGATCTCTTATCCAGACAACACATAAACCCGCCTGCTCCCCAAACCCTTGTGCTCCTTTGTAACTAACAGGGGGAGTTCACAAACAGATTTAAGGTCATCTGAATGGTATAATGCAGACAGAAGTGGCCAAAGAAGTTTACAGCTTCAAGTAGACTTTTCTTATGAAAACTGTGTTTTTGTCAAAGGCACCTGGCAAAGTTTGCTGTGTGTTTACTAGTTATTGGCATTTACACACACACACGTTTCATCAAACTTACATAGTTTATGCAGTGACTACAAGAACCATACAAGAATATTTAACCACCTTCATATATATGTGTACTAGCAGACCACGTGTGCTTCGCTGCAGTTGCTGTAGTTGGAACAATTATGTATCTACATGTGACTTATAGAGCTTCTTTATTTACAACATTTTTGGTTTGTCCTCCTGGAGCCAAAATATATAAATTTTCTCTATGACTAATTCGTGAACATGCTACATAAAAAATAGAAATGGGAAAAACGGCAACACCGTCGGGAACAACAGTAAATAAAGTAAAAGTCTACCAAACACTAAATGAGATAAAGTAAAAAAGGGCAACAGCGCCGGGAACAACAGTAAAAAACAACAGTAAAAGAGATAAAGTAAAAGTCTACTAAACACTAAAGTACAAAAGCGAAGTAGAAAGTAACAGTAAACCGCAACACCATCGGGAACACTGGCACACCGCGTCTACTAAACACTAAGAAACACTAAGTAGAAACACTAAAGGAAAAAATACTATTCAGTAAGTACTGCATCTAGTAAACAGTAAATGAGTAAAGGAGAGAGGACTAAACAGTAAGGAAAAAGAACGGCAAGACCGCGTCGGCTGCGGAGCTCAGCTCGGAGCGAAATGAAGTGAATGAAATGAGGTGAATGGGAGGGGAGATGATCACGTGACTCCCCCACCTGCCTTAACTCTCAATCCCTCCACAACCACAGTCTCTCGGATCCCAACTCTCCTTTATATAAATCAGTAAAGGAGAGAGGACTAAACAGTAAGGAAAAAGAACGGCAAAACTGCGTCAGCTGCGGAGCTCAGCTCGGAGCGAAATGAAGTGAATGGGAGGGGAGATGATCACGTGACTCCCCCACCCACCTTAACTCTCAATCCCTCCACAAACACCCAAACACAGTCTCTCGGATCCAATCTCTCCTTTATATAAATCAGTAAAGGAGAGAGGACTAAACACTAAAGAAAAAGAATGGCAAGACCGCGTCAGTTGTGGAGCTCAGCTCGGAGCGAAATGAAGTGAATGAAATGATGTAAATGGGAGGGAAGATGATCACATGACTCCCCCACCCACCTTAACTCTCCATCCTTCCACAAACACACAAACACAGTCTCTCGGATCCCAACTCTCCTTTATATGTATAGATAACTACTAGTATTGCTTAGCCTTAGTTTTACTATTCATTTACATTACTATTTATTGTGCCTGTCTTCTTAATGTCCAGACGTGGCGCTTGGAGTCACTTGATCTGATTATTTCCTATAGCTTTCATACAGGATCTTGGAGCAGTTATGATGTCACCAGTAGTAGGCTCAACTTTTGAACTGTGTTGCATTTTAAGTGAAGAACATATGTGATTGCATTCTTGTACATCTTTCAGTTCCAAGGAAGGGGTTGGATGATCACTGCGCCAAATATATATTTTTTTCTTTTCAGTGATCATTTTCTTTGATTTAATTTCTACTATCTAAGGGTCAAATGGAAATTTTATTCTTATCTTCTGTTACCATTTTCTCCAAAACAAACTAAACAACCTTCTAATGTAGACATTTTTGGAATTAACTTCAGTTTAGTTCTGATTACAAAGTCTTGTGATCTCCATTTACCTTGATGATTAATCTTGTGAATTCTTTAGTTTTTGTGTGACTTCTCCTCTGTCCTGCATTAAAAAAAAGTCTGCCCCTTTAATTTAAACACAGACATTTTTAATGTTTATGTTTACTTTTATGGAAAGAGCAAGATGGACATGACAATAATGCATTGCTTCATTGATACATTGCTACATTGATACATTGATACTTCCGTAACTTCTGCCAAATGTGTTGATGTTTACTAGAGAAGGAGACTGGATTTTGAATTCCAAGAGACAAAAATGCCATTAACCTTTATGATTTCCCCTTCTCTTCCTAGTGGCCAAAGAATGAATGTGCATGTCACAGAATAAAGTGTAGGTAGGGAGTCACTCAGTTGGTTAAAAAGTTAAATGGGCTAAATATGTAATTGGGCCAATATACAATTTTCAAAATTATACCAACTTGTTAATGTGTGGGTTGTATATGTACTCTGGTGTGATCTGCAAAGTTACTAAAAATATAAAGATAGAGATGAACTTTTATATTGTACAATTCAATAACTTTTGAATGAAACTGAACTTAATGCAGATTTACAGATAGACACTTTCACAACAAGTGGCAACTCATTCCTTCACTTTGAAAACCTTATTGCAAAACAACTAAAGAGATAACACTAGAATAAAAGGTTAATGTAATCAAGTAATCTTTATTTTTCTTTTGCACCACAACACAGGAATATATGTTTTTAAAGTCACAGCAGGGCAAATAGTGCAGCCTGAGGAGAAAAACTGTTTTAATTTTTAACCACATATATTGAAAATGACCGTTGTCTTATCTGCAAAGGCTTTCTTAAATCCTTGTTGTGTCTATTTATAAACAGCATCACTGAAAAATGACTAAAGTCAGACACATTTTATGCCAGCATGTGCTGATGGTGCTGGCACCATTCATAAAGGTGCCAAAACACCTTGTGATACTAAAGAAGATATATATGCATTTTTAAATACTTTAGAGTACTGACACCTATAAATGGGGCAGATAAAGAATTGTAGTAATTTTAAATAAGATTTCCAGCTAAAAATAACCTTTAAGAAAGGTTTGCTTATAATAATCACAGTTTTCTCTGCTGTATTTTGCCAGGGCAGAATCCTTTTTTTGAAATTTTTAATAATTCTATTAATTGACTCATATTAAATATAGTTTAAAGCAAGCTCTGCAGCATAAGAAAATACTTCCAGTTATGCATATCAAAGTCATAAGAAATGGAAAGGTTGAATTTTTTTAGAATTTAAATAGCTAAATATTCAATTTCAATAGTACATTTTTAGCACACAGTACTTTCCTTAATTCCATTACATCTCTTTTCTGAATAAGTTTAGGGAAAGCAATACAGAATACAATAGATTTGCTTAATGCATATTTATGCCACATACTATCCTCTCTCATTTAATCTGTCCACATATTCATTGACTCTCCTCATCACATGTTCATACAGCTCCAAGCTACTTTCCTACTATTTCTGAGATATATCTCTCAATCATATTGTTGTACCTTCGATTGTTTCACATCTTGTTATGCTCTGTTTTTAAACTCAACACATCCATCTCAGTATTCTAATTTCTTCTCCTGAACTCCCTTTACTGTCCATGTCTCAGCTACATACATCACTGATTGTCTTACCACTTAAAATTTAAAAATTTTACCTTTAAACTTTGCCTTAATTGTTTGATCACACAATACTCCTGATACCTTCTTTCAGTTGTTCTATCCACATTGCACTCCATGGGTTATCTCTGTATCTAATTTTTATTCTTGGTCTAACACCGATCCTAGATATTTAAATGTATCCACTCTTTTCAATAGCTCTCTCTGCAGGCTAATAACTGAATCTTGATCATCATTAATTGATTGATGAATGTGATAAATTAATCATCATTAATTATGTGAGTAACTGATCATTATTATACCGGCTGTTACAGACTCAAATCAAATTTATGTTTTTATTATATAATACTAATAACAACAGCAGCTCACTACTCAAAACAGTAAATGCAAGGAGGTCCTGGGATTGAACCCGCAACCTTTTGATTTGGAAGCAAGCTATTATTACCTCTAAACCAGCCATGTAATTGATGTTTGGGCTTCGGTTTATACATATTAACAGCAACATGCAAATTGAATAATTTTATTTCTTTGGTTATATTCTTGAAAAAGGTACACTTGTTGCATTATAATTTTTGTGAAAGTGTTTATTTGATATTTGGACTTCAGTCTTTACACATTATACAGTACACTTCATGTGAGCATTTTTTCAATTTTTACTAAAACATCAAAAACGTTTCTGTTTTAGTTATTTGTTTCTTGTCATCCTATATTTACACAGCTTATTGTAGAAATGGAACACACATGAAATGTATGTATTCCAAATAATGCTATATTATTTACTCTATACAATTCCAAACATCTCGACACCCAGATAAACAGATTTGAGCTGGGAGAACTTCACCTGCTTTGGTGAAGGATGGGATAGCAGGCTGCTTGTGCAGACTGATACATTTGCAAAACAAATATACTGATGAAGAGGTGCGAAGGAATTTAAGGTGGCCCGGCATAATTACTTTTTTCATAGGCTTCAGGGATTCTAGTGTTAAACCTCATACATTTTGTCTTTTTCCTATTTTTAGTCAACCCTATATCTTCCAAAGCCCTTCTCCATTCTTCCAACTTCCTCTCCACTTACTCTTGTCTGGTGCTACACAACACAATTCCAATAGCAAAAAGCCTGCACAAGGCAGATTAGTTTTTAATTTATATGACTGAATAGATTTTCAGCTTTGTTTTAAGGGGTTTACCAAAAATATCATATGAGCAGTTTAGGAATGACAGCCATTTTTCTGCCTAGCCCCCCATTTCTAGGTGTCCTAAAGTATTTGGATATTTGACTGACAAGCTGCTCCATAGCCAGGTAGGATCAGATCCCTTATTTTTTAATTAATTATTAAGCAGGAAAAAGGTCTGGAATTGATTCCGAATGTAGAATTTGTATTTGAAAGCTGTCACTGTGAACTCTCAATATGACGTCCAAAGAGCTGTCCATGCAAGTAAAAACAGGCCATCATTAGGCTGAAAAAAAACACCCTTTTGAAAAATAGTAGAAGCAAAAGGAGTGATTGAATCAACCATTTGGTATATTCTTAAAAACGCACTGGTGAACTCAGCAACACCAGCAGGTATGGAAAAACCACAGAAGACAACTGTGCTGGATAATTGCAAAATTCTGTCCTTGGTGAAGAAAAACCAATTCATAACATTTAGCCAACACAAGAAACACTCCAGGAGGTAGCCCTATCATTGCCAAAGTCTACAATCAAAAGAAGACTTCATGTAAGTAAAGACAAAGGGTTTAGCACAAGGTGCAATCCACTGGTAAACCTCAAGTATAGGAAAGACAAATTGGACTTTTGCCAGGAAACATTTTTTAAAATCCTATACAGCTTCCGGAACATTGTTCTTTAGACAAAGGAAACTATGATCAATATATATCATCCATGCATCCATTATCCAACCTGCTATATCCTAACAACAGGGTCATGGGGGTCTGCTGGAGCCAATCCCAGCCAACACAGGGCGCAAGGCAGGAAACAAACCCTGGGCAGTGTGCCAGCCCACCGTAGGGCGCACACACCAGGGAAAATTTAGAATCGCCAGTGCACCTAACCTTCATATCTTTGGACTGCAGGAGGAAACCGGAGTACCCAGAGGAAACCCACACAGACACCAGGAGAACATGCAATCTCCATGCAGGGAGGACCCGGGAAGTGAACCCAGGTCTGCGAGGCAGCTGCGCTACCACTGTGCCACCATGCTGCCCGCTCAATATATAACAGAATGTTGGAAAGAGAAGAATATGGAGAAGAGAAGAAACAGCTCATGATCCAATGAATAGGATGAATTCTGAAGTGTATAGCAATATACTATCTGCTCAGATTCAGCCAAATGCTGCAAAACAGATAAGACAATGCTTCATGGTACAGAAAGACAATGAGCCAAAACATACTGTGTTTTTTGAGGCAAAGAAGTGGAGTATTCTTCAATGGCCAAGACAGTCAACTGACCTCATCTTATTTGGACATGCATTTCACTTACTGAAGACTGATGGTAGAAAGTCCAACTGAAGACAGCTGCAGTAAAGGCCTGGAAAAGCATCACTAGAGTGGAAACCCAGCACTTGGACATGACCTCAAGCAGTCATTCACTGTAAAGGCTTTTCAACCAAATATTGAAAATGATTATTATATTTATGATAATGTTATTTTGTCCAAATAATTTTGAGCCCCTGACCATGTATAAAAAAAATCTGTCTTTTATAAACAGCTCATACAACAGTTTTGTTAAACACCCCTGAATTAATGCTGAATGCCTTCACTTCAATCATGTAATTATTTCTTCTTTTCAAATCCATCATGGTGGTGTAGAGAGACACAATTATGAAAATTATTTCACTTTTCAAATAACTTCTTTGTGAACCCGAGTGTTTAGTCACCATCTATGCCCAAACACACTTATACCTGCATATACCAAGGAGAACATTTTGGGGATATGTTGTAATGACCACTGAAGAAATAGTCACCAGCTGTGATCGTACAAATCATGGAATAGCTGCAGAAGCATCTCAATTACATAACTATAGGTTAAAGTTATGATTTAAAGAAGCAATAAAAAAAAATATGAAACAACTACTAAAAGCTGATGTAGCAGTAAAGCTACAGTTTAGCTTGTTTTGCTTTTCAGTTATATTGCATTTTGTCTCACTATTCTAAGTAGGATGAGTTCATTCTAGAATGCAGTCTTTTAAGGTCACTCCTGACTTGGAATGAAGTATCATGTACAGTATCTCTCCATGTAATGTATTAGAGGATTATCTAATGTCCCAAATATGGACCTATTTATAACAGATTAACATGTTTTCAGTTATATGCTGCATATGCTTTTGCATATTCATTCACTATAAAGCCTTTGTTTAACAAAGGACTGGCAGCACTACTGTGATTGCAATGAAGACAATACGGGTGCCCCATAAAAATCTTTTTGAAATAAATTCCTTATACCTGTACAGTATACTGCTGGAGCCTGAAGAACTGTTTTATTTAAGTTGAACTAGGTTCAAGATTGCATTTTTCCCTATCACTGAATTTCACTTCCTCAAATATTACTATAACAAGTAAATGGTTTAAACAACCTGAAAGAAAAGAATGGCATAGGAATTCTTTAATAAATCAAAACTATAGTGAAAGTATCATTCAAAAGAAGGTACAATGCAAGATTGTGATATTCAATCAAGTGTGGCAGCATGTGAAGATTTAACTGTAGTTAAAAAAACTTGCAAGTGCAAAGAAAAAGTCTTTATAGTAGAATCTGCAAAGACAACCTTTACTCGCTTGACCATCAGAAGCCTTGAGCATGCATGTACTCAAATTATTTATCAAACAAAATTAACACAGTGCTTCTAAATAAATAAGTAGCACAAACAAATTGTGTAAAAAGTGTCAGGAAATTAAAACAATGTCACCGAACATCTAGAGCCTAAAACCAACAACTTGAAGTTGACTTCAAGGACTCTGCACATTTTTTTCCCCCAAGTCTGAGTGGGGTTTTCTTTGGATATTCCCATTTTCCTCTCACATCCCCAAATATGCATTGGTTACTTTGATTGTTAATTCTAAATTTGCCCTGTGGGTATGTGCATGTGACGCTTTTGTGACCTTTCCAGGGGTGTCTGCTGCATAATGCCAAGTGCTGCTGTGATAGGCTTCAGCCTTCTGTAAGTCTGAATTTGGTGTTGTGGTATCCTCTGCTCTAAGACTTGTAAAGTTTAGAACATGTACTGTATTTGTTAATTATTTCAAAACATCATACAATGACTTCTGGTAATTTGTACATGTAATGTGCTATCCTAAAAGATACACCTCAGCTATTAAAAAAGCAGAATGTTTCCCATGTAAGAGATTTCAGCTCTGCTAGAGTTAAAAGGAGGATTTCCCTGGTAAGTGATTTGACCAGTATAGTGTTATACGGGAGTGCAGTCAATGTGGACATGCTCAAGAAGAGATAATGGAGAAGAGTGGTTACAGCAACTGGCCTTTCTGGGCATTCATCACTATACTAACAATCTTGAAGGATACCAAGTTACAAACACCAGTTGCAGCAGACCTGTGAATATTATCAGATGCCTAATGTATTATATGAGGTAATGCTATTTTCAAGTTGTCTGTGATGTTAAATGTTTTTTAGGGTTCTTACAAAGATATGTGTGCTGCCTAACTTGATAGACATGTACTGTGATGTACTGTAAATCAATTAAAAAAGATAAGCCTCCTTTGCATCCTCTGTTTTTTGCTGCACAGAATATAATACTATAATGGTATTATTCTTTTTTAAATATTATGAAATCCAGGATAACACATGGAGGAAGCTAAGCAAGCACTGCAGCCTATTTACAAAGATAAAAAACAAGGAACCAAAACATACTTAGCATTTGGTCCTTCAACAGATCATTGGGGCTGTCTCAGACACCTATGACCCATGGGATAACTCCTCCACATCCAGAAATTATTCCAGGGAAATTCTGGAGGTGAACCTCAGATTTTTGCTCCCATGTGAAAACTGAATGAGCTCCAAGTTTGGAGGATGAAGATAACACATCTCTCCCAGACAGAAAATGTAGCCAGAATTTGGAGGCAAAGAATACATAAATAGAAAGAAGAACAGTTAATCTTTTTTTTTTTTGTTTTGAGGTTATCAGAAATAAACTTGATGCACTAGGATTAAAAGTTAAGACGGAAGTAAAAAATTTAGGGGTAACCGTTGACTGTAATCTGAATTTTAAATCGCATTTTCATCAGACCACTAGGACAGCATTTTTTCACTTAAGAAACATAGCTAAAGTTAGACCTCTTATATCATTGAAAGATGCGGAGAAATTAATTCACGCTTTTGTTTTCAGTAGACTAGATTACTGTAACGCACTCCTCTCAGGACTACCCAAAAAAGACATAAATCATTTGCAACGAGTGCAGAATGCAGCTACTAGAATCCTAACTGGGAAAAGAAAATCTGAACACATTACTCCAGTTTTGATGTCACTACACTGGTTGCCTGTGTCATTCAGGATTGACTTTAAAATACTGCTCATGGTTTATAAAGCCTTAAATAATCTCGCTCCATCTTATATATCGGAATGCCTGACGCGTTATATTCCAAATCGTAACCTTAGATCTTCAAATGAGTGTCTCCTTATAATTCCAAAAGCTAAATTTAAAAGAAGTGGTGAGGCGGCCTTCTGCTGTTATGCACCTAAAATCTGGAATAGCCTGCCAATAGGAATTCGCCAGGCAAATACAGTAGAGCACTTTAAAACACTGCTGAAAACACATTACTTTAACATGGCCTTTTTATAACTTCACTTTAACTTAATACTAATACTCTGTATGTTCAATTCTTCATAATAATTATTCACAGTGGCTCCAAAATCCATACTGACCCCTACTCTCTCTTCTGTTTCTTTTTCCGGTTTCTTTGTAGTGACGGCCTGCGCCAATGCCCAATTACTCAAAGCATCATGATGCACCAACATTGATGGACTGAAAGCCAGAAGTCTACGTGACCATCATCATCAGGTCCTTCCATGAAAACCCTAAATACAAAGAGGACTGTTTGATTTATGTTAGGTAGATTGCCCAGAGGGGACTGGGCGGTCTCTTGGTCTGGAACCCCTACAGATTTTATTTTTTCTCCAGCCTTTGGAGTTTTTGTTTTTCTGTCCACCCTGGCCATCGGACCTTACTCTTATTCTATGTTAATTAATGTTGACTTATGTTTATCTTTTATTGTGTCTTCTATTTCTCTATTCATTTTGTAAAGCACTTTGAGCTACATTTTTTTGTATGAATATGTGCTATATAAATAAATGTTGATTGATTGATTGATTGATTAAAATAAGAGGATGCCCAATCCCAAATTACAAAGAACTATGTGTGAATGACAGGTATTTGAATAATTATTATTTTTTATTGTCTGTATGACTGTCTTGTTGTTTTACTAAAATAAATATAGTACATCATATTTCTACTTGTATCTCTCAAGTTATGTTGGGTTCAAGGGCAGATTTTGACCATGCCACATGGCAACATTGTTTCAAAATATGTTCATATGACCAAATATGTACAGTTATGCTTTAAAGTTTGTGAACCCTTTAGAATTTTCTATATTTCTGTATAAATATGACCTAAAACATCATCAGATTTTCACTCAAGTCCTAAAAGTAGATAAAGAGAAACCAGTTAAACAAATGAGACAAAAATATTATACTTGGTCATTTATTTATTAAGGAAAATGATCGAATATTACATATTTGTGAGTGTCAAAAGTATGTGAACCTTTGCTTTCAGTATCTGGTGTGGCCCCCCTTTACAAAAATAACTGCAACTAAACATTTCCGGTAACTTTTAATCATTCCTGCACACCGACTTGGAGGAATTTTAGCCCATTCCTCCGTACAGAACAGCTTCAACTCTGGGATGTTGGTGGGTTTCCTCACATTAACTGCTCGCTTCAGGTCCTTCCACAACATTTCGATTGGATTAAGGTCAGGACGTTGACTTGGTCATTCCAAAACATTAACTTTATTCTTCTTTAACCATTCTTTGGTAGAACGACTTGTGCGCTTAGGGTCATTATCTTGCTGCATGACCCACCTTCTCTTGAGATTCAGTTCATGGACAGATGTCCTGACATTTTTCTTTAGAATTCTCTGATATAATTCAGAATTCATTGTTCTATCAATGAAGGCCAGACATCCTGGCCCAGATGCAACAAAGCAGGACAAAACCATGATACTACCACCATCATGTTTCACAGATGGGATTAGGTTCTTATGCTGGACTGCAGTGTTTTCCTTTCTCCAAACATAAAGCCTTTCATTTAAACCAAAAAGTTTTATTTTGGTCTCATCCGTCTACAAAGCATTCTTCCAATAGCCTTCTGGTTTGTCCACGTGATCTTTAGCAAACTACAGACAAGCAGAAATTTTTTTTTGGAGAGCAGTGGCTTTCTCCTTGCAACCCTGCCATGCACACCATTGTTGTTCAGTGTTCTCCTGATGGTGGACTCATGAACATGAATATTAGCCAATGTGAGAGAGACCTTCAGTTGCTTAGAAGTTACCCTGGGGTCCTTTGTGACCTTGCCGACTATTATATGCCTTGCTCTTGGAGTGATCTTTGTTGGTCGACCACTCCTGGGGAGGGTAACAATGGTCTTGAATGTCCTCCATTTGTACACAATCTGTCTGACTGTGGATTGGTGGAGTCCAAACTCTTTAGAGATGGTTTTGTAACCTTTTCCAGCCTGATGAGCATCAACAACTCTTTTTCTGAGGTCCTCAGAAATCTAAAATTCCTCCAAGCCGGTGTGCAGGAATGATCAAAAGTTACCAGAAATGTTTAGTTGCAGTTATTGCTGCAAAGTGGGGGTCACACCAGATACTGAACGCAAAGGTTCACATACTTTTGCCACTCACAAATATCTAATACTCGATTATTTTTCCTCAATAAATAAATGACCAAGTATAATATTTTTTTCTTATTTGTTTAACTGGTTTCTCTTTATCTACTTTTAGGACTTGAGTGAAAATCTGATGATGTTTTAGGTCATATTTCTGCAGAAATTCTAAAGGGTTTACAAACTTTCAAGCACAACTGTAAGTGATGCACAGTACAAAAAGTCAAAGAATTTTTGGCAATTTGAATCTTCTTCTTAAATATATCTTCTCTGTTTATCTTCTATACAGTATAGTTTATTTTAAGCCAGCATTATAGAGAAACACGGTTTTCATATACTGTATTTTCAAGTGTGTTTTGCCTGCACCAGGCAAGTCTTCATGAGATGTTGATATATAACAAATATTTTATAAATTGACCCTAATGTGTTCTGCCATAATATATTAAGAATGGTTTATTGAAAAGTTAAAACTGTGAACATTTGAAAGGATTATAGTTCAAATTAAGAATGATAATAAGAAATTCATCCATCCATCCATTCATTTTCTGAACCTTATCATGAATAAGATGGTAGCCAAGATACAATCAGGTTCCAGGTTTATAACCAAAGAAATAAAAAATAAACAAATCTCTGTTTTTGCTGAATCGTGAAGATAGATAGGCCATGATGCTTTGAAAGTTCCTGCGGTCATGGATTCTATTAGATTGATATGCCAATGACAGTACTTTTAGTAAAAATCGCCTTTTGCTACCTAATAATGCTTAATGCCACAAGGCAGAATAATTCAGAAATATTCCAGTAACTTGATGATGGATTTACATTAAAGCAGTGACCTCGCCAAATCGCCAGGTCTCAACACAACTAAGCAAATGTGTAATGAGATTGAATGAATGATTCAGAGTACGAGTCTACCATGTATATATTTAAGGTGCACACAATGCAGTGCTACTATACTTTATTTACATATTACAGTTTTTATTCTTTTTTATTCACATAAATGTTGCTATTTATAGAATGACAAATCACTTTTTGCTGTAGGTATCTAGCATACTTTAAATGTTAATGCTTTTATTACTATTAAAATGCTTACACTGAATAACTGGACACAGACAAGTCCATTTACTATATTGCATCCCATTTGGTCTGAATGTTTCTTTATATTTATGTAACATAAAAACAAATGTTGGTGCCACACAGAAGCTGAGTGCCATAGGGTACATTACATTTGTGTAGTTAAATGCCTTGACTCATCACTTATTAACCAAAAAAAAGGATATGTAAATATTAAGAAAAAGTGTGTTTATTTTAAAACAAACACAATAATAAATGGAATATTTCAAAATGTCCTTAAATATTTCAATGTCAGTTATTTTCTAACCGCCTACTTGGTCGCATTTATGTTTAGTTAGTCTTATTGCTCACTAGGTGACTGTTTTATATATTATCACAGAATAGCCTTACAGAAAGTTTACTTCTCATCATTACTTAATGCATTATTGTGCGTACTTGCCTGTTTTACTGTATTGTGCCTATTATTTATATATACTGTTTAATCTCAGATATTTTAACCTGCAAAATCTGCTTCGGTTTATATATATATATATATATATATATATGTATATAATATATAAAGAGAAAGAAAGAAATTCTATTTATAATATGAAGGTCGAATTTTACTCTGGAGGCCCACCAATTCTTGTGAGAGATTGAACTATCAAAGCATTCCGAGACGAAGTTGTAAATTCTAGTTATTCTAAAAACTTCATATTATACAATGTACTGATTTTATGTTTGAAGGAAAAATGATGAAAAACAATGTCCATTTGAAAAAAAATGATAAATTAAAGAATGTATAGTCCAGGGAAGGTGAGTGGAATTTTCCAAGTCCACATTTCTCATGCAAAATAACCACAATCTTCAGGGTTGATTTAGTATTAAAAATGACAAACAAGGTCAGCTGCTTTCTAACCTAGGAACTACAGACGTCCTTCAGGGAATGTGTGATGGTTCACAGTCCATAAGGAGATGATGCAAGCACTCTGTATATGCCATGCTATATTCTAACCCGCCAATCCAGTTAAGGGTCATGGGAGGTGTTGGTGCCTATCCCAGCTAGTATAGGGCAAGGAAGAAGTCAGGAAGAAACCAGCCCATTGCAATCTAGGTATATGTGATGTTTAAATTATGAAGTGTGGTATATGCATAGGATGCAAGTCATAGCATGGGTACAATTCTTTCTAACATAAACAAAAATCCAGAAATAATAATACAGACCCACGTCTTGCACAACTATTTGGTAGTCAGTCACACATACATCTACTGTGCCTTACAGAGAATAAGCCATAGATGACTATGCATAGAGCTGAAGACTCTCATCCAAAGAACTTGTCAGATAATCTTATTAAGTCACATTCTGCAAATAAAACAAAGTGGCCTGGCCTGTTCCACCAATGATCAAAACAATTCTTGTCACTTCTGGTTTCAATGAATTTCATACCGCAATTTAGTCAGCATTATTTGTAAGGATTTTAACATCAGAACCTCTCTTGCAGCTCACCCTACTCTACCTCTTTTACCCTGCTACATTTTTCTGTTAATTTTTAATTGTTTCAATTATAGTTTGGAGTCTAAAGGAGTAAGGACTCATATTGCTTCATGGTCTGCAGTGGTAATTGAGAAACAAGGAAATCTTTTCAAATCTGAAAGCATGATGAGGAGGCTGCGCAGCATTGCTCATGATGGCACTCAGTTTTGTTTTAATCCTCTCCTTCACAACTACCTCCAGAATGCATCCTATAATCACTTCTTTAGAAGTGATGTTACAAGCCCAGCATACCACAGTGTAGAGCATCACACTGGCCACCACAAAGTTGTAGAAGATGTGAAGGATGTCACTTCCCACATTAAAAGAATACAGTCTCCTAAGGATAAAGAGCCTGCTCTGACCGTTCTTATATAGTTTCTCTTTGTTCCAAGATCAGTCCAACCTGTCACTGATGTGGAGCCCCAAGTATGTGTAGGAGTGGACTACCTATACATCCAATCCCTGAATGGTGACAGGGCATAGAGGCTCCTTAGTGTGGCAAAAGTCAATAACCAGTTTCTTAGTTTTGCTGATGTTAAGATGCAGACAATTCTCTTTGCACCAAGAAACAAAGTTCTCCTCCTGACTCTTCTCCTCTGTCTCATCCTCTTTATCACCAAATCCAATAAGTGCAGAATCATCTGAGAATTTAAGCAAGTGACATGCCTTGGTGTTATATGTATAGTCTGAAGTGCACAGAGTGAAGAGAAAAGGAGACAGGGCTGTTCTTGTGCTTGCTCCAGTGTTGCTCACATCCATATCAGAGACAAAGTTCTTGAGTCTCACAAACTGAGGTCTGAACAAAACATATAGTCCATTATCCAGGACACTACAGGCTCACTCACCAGCATATCATTGATCCTTATATGTCTTTCAGAGAAGTTTCATCTCTCAAAAATTAAATACTAGCCATAAATTATTAAATAAGGCAAAAACATCTTTTTACAACAAAAAAGAAAAATGTATATATTTTATATACATTTGAATAGTTCCAAAAACATTTATTACAAAATAAATACTGCAATGTGATAGTCAAACAAAGCTTGTAATGCAGAAATCTCAGAAATAGCTAAGATTTGTTGTCATAAATCTCATTAGTCCCAGCCCTCACCCTAACATAACAATCTAAAGCTTCAGGTGTTTTACATATTGCTTTATCCATCCATTTTCCAACCCTTTGAATCTGAACACAGGGTCATGGGGGTCTGCTGGAGCCAATCCTAGCCAACACAGGGCACAAGGCAGGAACCAATCCTGGGCAGGGTGCCAACCCACTGCAGGACACAGACAAACACACACTAGGGCCAATTTAGAATCGCCAATCCACCTAACCTGCATGTCTTTGGACTGTGGGAGGAAACCAGAGCACCCGGAGGAAACCCACGCAGACACGGAGAACATGCAAGCTCCATGCAGGGAGGAGCCAGGAAGCGAACCCAGGTCTCCTAACTGCGAGGCAGCAGCGCTACCACTGTGCCACCGTGCCGCCCCACATGTTGCTTTACCTTGTACAAAAATCCACCCTGTAAACCTATCCAGATTTTTCACAGATTTAATATTTGTACTGGGGAAGACCATACTTTATGTTTTATTCCAAAATTTGACTGCTTATTCCAAGTGTCCAAGTGTCTATCGTTCTTTGTGTGAAGAAAAACTTCCTAATGTTTGTGTGAAATTTACCCTTAACAAGTTTCCAACTTTTTCCCCATGTTCTTGATGAACTCATCTTAAAATAACAGTCTCGATCCACTGTACTAATTCCCTTCATAATTAATGTGTGTGCATGTACTGTAATGTGCATGTGTGTTTTACTCTGGAAGGGTCCCTAAAGAGGATTTTCAGGACTTGGCATAGATATACAAAGTTGCTCCCAATGATGAAAAAAAAACGGCAGTTATTTATTTAGTGACCACACCTGCACTTTAAATTTTACACTGGGCAGTGCAGAGTACCACTTCTTGTCAGTAATAGAAAATGCCTCACAGTGTTACATATCCTCGTATTAATTAAAACAATAAGAGTTTAGAAAAGATGATGGCATGAACTCATCAGACCTATACTAGAAACACTGATGAATTTGTGCCCAATTCTAAATAGGCTCTGTAAAGTTCTACACAAACCTAGTTTTATAGATCATATGTAATTTTCCTATGGAGTTATGGAGGGTGCATCAGGACTCTTCTAATTGATCAGAATTAGTCGATGCACTAACAATGTTCTGCAGTGGGCTGGCACCCTGCACAGGGTTTGTTTCCTGCCTTGCGCCCTGTGTTGGCTGGGATTGGCTCCAGCAGACCCCCCGTGACCCATCAGTTAGGATATAGCAGGTTGGATAATGGATGGATGGACTAACAATGTTATGTAGAAGATAATGATCAGTTTATCAACAGAAAATCTATACTATTCTGTAATAACTCCAAGCACTACTGGAAGAGGATCTGCAATGATTGTAAATTCTACAGTATTTGACATACATTTTTTGTTTTATTTGGACAGTCACAAAAAATATGCCCAAGTGAGGCTGGAGCTGCCTCGGATTGTTCACAATTAAGGACCAATCCCTGATATATTTTAGGCAATTTCAATTTGGAGAGGTGTCTAGTGTGCAATATTTACTTGTGTATTTTGAACAAATTGATGAAGAATGGATAAATGTTGTTAATTATAGAATTTCCTTATATAATATAGATATTGATAGAGAGATCTCTTTGCTAATTACCATGTATTTAAAAAAATAACTTACAAATTGCACTATTTTCATTTACACTAGCTGACCATTTTTAGACCCATAAAAAAAAAATCACAAGCAAAACAGCTGATATAGGAGTTGAGTTTTAAACCTGGTCCAATGTGCACTTAGCATGTGATGCAGGTGCACTGTTAAAAGGAATCCAGCTTCATGACTTTCTGGGTCTCATACTCTTTAGAGCTTATGCTTAGAAGCTAAATGAGTTATTTTGATATTTGCTATGATAAAGGTTTCAAATATTAAGAAAAGCGTTTTAAGTAAGTTTTTAGCAAAAAAGAAAAAGCAAGCCTTGGTATAATAAAAAGGTAATCTTTTAAAGTTTGCTAGTTGCTTTATTGTTATGCTCAGGCTAAGTTTCATGTTGATGGGCTAAGAAGGAAACAAAGGAAAGATTTGGTCACATATGGCCTCGGAACGGTTTGAGAACGAAATGGACGCGTGCACAGAGTGTACTTTTAAAAACTCCAAAAATTTAAGGTGCTCCTAAGTTAACAGGACTTTTTATTCAGATCAATGTTTTGTCACATCCAGTTAGCAACTAGATATAATCAATCATGTTGAAGGTTTTCAGATTATGTAATAATTTCCTTGAAATTGCGATCTAATCAATGAAGTATATAAATGAAGCCCATCTCCTTTGTTACATTTGCTAATAAGGTGTTTGTGCTTCTGTAATGGTTACCTCTTGCAAGACTTGCAAGATAATAAAACAGACATTGATGCTTTTCTCCTGCCTGAATCGAGGCACCTAGTTGGGGTGCCAGTAAATTGCTTCTGCATTGTGTCCAAAGCCATGTCAAAAATAATGAAAACAAACTATTTATTACTATTTAGAATTTTCTTCTTGATAAAAGTATCACATAAATAAATCGCAAACAAAATAGCTGTGCCCAGAGCCATGTCAAACAATGAACTGAGCCCTCCCATGTCATCGCTTTGTGGCATTGCCAATGTATGCCCCAAGAGTGGAACTCTGTGAGCACAATGATCTATATTTATTTAATAAGAGTTTGTGACTGTTTTCTGTATTTTGTTTGTGATATTACTTCTGTTTATGTCTTTTGTTTGAGGCACAATCATATGACAACTCAAGTCACATATTTGGCCATCTTAATTGGTCCAACACAGCTGGCTGACTTGTCCTTGGGGACACTTAAAATATCATTGCATCATTATAATCTCTTAAAACATTTCCATGATTTTGTTGAAGTTACAGCGAAGCAAGTTCTGAGGGTTTGCTCATCACTAGTCTGAAATTATGAATATTCGCTACCCAGTATTATAGCTGGAACTAGTAGTCACCTTCTGCTCTTGATCTTTGTAATGTTAACTTTTTAATAAGTTTTTTTTTTTTGCTCATTAAATAGATGAGCTTATAATAGAAACTGTCTTTTTAAAATTGAGTTATTAATAATTCCAGCAATACTCAGAAACAGGAATACAATTTGGGAAGGATACTCTTCTTTAAGGACTTCTTGTTCAGTGCTTTCTGTCAAACTGACAAAATTGTGTTGACAAAATTTTTAAACTTGAATTGTTCTGAAACAGTCAGCATATACTCTTTCTAATATACTGCAATGTGCTAACAAGTTTACTAGGAAAAGCAGTTTTAATTTTTGCTTAGTTTATTATCTAGAGGCCTTGTAAAAGTCATTTAATATATTTAATAAGATTGCCAGTGATGCATTTGCTTCAGTGATAAACACAACCATATCATTTACACAGAGAGATATTTTTTGTACTGTTCCAACCCTTATAATTAGCTTTATTTCTGAGATTTGTCTGAGACAAATTACCAGCAGTTTGGTAGTAATTGAAAATAGCACTGGAGATAGTGGACAGCCTAGTTTAGTTCCACATTTTAATCTGATATAATCTGTATTTATATTTTTTACCCGCACAGAGGCTAATGGACTTGAGTAAAGTAACTTGATCCAGACAGCAATAAAACAGTAAAGAGATATCCCCATTCTCTACCATTTAAAAACTTTTTTTTCTGCATTAGCAGATTGTAAAATTTCCAAGAGCTCGGTTGTTGAGGGTTTGTATGGTACATCAAACAGGTTGTGATCATTTGTCAATACCTGCCTGCCTTTAATGAATCCAGTGCAGTCTTGTTATATTATAGGCATCACTTTCTCAATTTTTTTCACAATAACTTCATAAATACTCTTGAATCTTGAATACAGGTGTGGGTTGTGTTATTGTCTAATGGCTGTGTCAGATGTACACCTCAATTTAACTCACAGTGAGTTTTAGACGAAAGGCTTTTCACATTTAAGGACTGTGATAGTGAAACTCTCACCAGTCATCAGTTGCTTGGGCTATCATCTTATGTGAATTGCAGTACTTGACTAATTAAATGATTTCAAAGGTAGAGGAAACACTGAACCATTACATAAATAGACCTAAATAGTTTGATTGTATGAGCTACTGGGTAAGGCAGAGAGTCCAATTACTCAGTCTATAGAGGTTATTACGTTTATTGCAAAGGAATATTCGGAAATTGGATAACTGCAAATAATTAAAAATAAACCTGTGGTTCCTTTCATATTTTATTACTATTGTTACTATATACAATGTTAGTGATTGCAACATTAACATGTTTTTGTAGACTTTGCTGTGTATACACAGCTAAGGAACTGAACTCTAAACTACAAGATAGTGGTTCTGTCCCCGTGTCTAACTTAGTGTTATCTATCTATATAATTCACTAAGGGCACGCAAGACGCACACAAAACAGAGAGCCACGCCCACCAACTCACAGAGCCCCGCCCTCCAACTCTAACAGACCACCAACTGTAAGACCATGGGAAACCATGGGATACGTACGACAGGGCCATACCTGCCAACTCACAGAGCCCCGCCCACCAACTCTAAGATCATGGGATACGCTCGACAGAGCCCAGCCTACCAACTCTAACCTTCCTCCCGCGTCAAGGGATACGCATGACAGACCCCCAGCCACCAAGTTTAACACTCCTCCCACGTCTATAAACTGGTCCCGCCCACACGCAGCCGACACGGCATTTCTCGCCAAGCATCTGCAGAACACTTACAAAATAAAGCAAACTCTACATGCAACAAAAATTTACTTCTCCAGCTAGATTCCATCCTCAGAACCATCAAACCCTTCACTAAATCATACAAACACATGCATGAAATCGCTCATTCCAATCCAACAGCATCTGTGCGAATGCTTTTCAAGGAAAACCCTAGGCAGGATTTACAACGATACAATGCCCCAATATGCCACACCAATGTTGCAGCGATTTTTGTCGGGAGAAGATGGCGAACCTCCTGCCAAAAGGGACTTTTGCGTCTGTCCCATAGGCAACTCCTGTAAATAGATTTCCACACTCAATATGAATTGTGATCCTATGGTTTACCCACTTTATTCCTTTATTCTGGCACAAACATTTGCAACATGTTCCCGATAAAAGAACCACCAAGCAAAGAAGGCTTACTCAATGCCAATTTTACACATGCAGATTAGCAATGAGGAATATATTTAGTATTTTGCACTCCAGCGACAAACTATTCCAACAGTACGTCGTATATGCGTATGTTAAATAACCAAATACTCACAGAAAAATCCACAAGTTAATACACACGCTGTCTCTACAGTTTCTCCACACTGAATCCTCCAGGCACTACTTACAAAAAGTTACATTGACAATCGTGTTACGTTATTTTTAAAATGTTTCCTTTTCTTAGCACAAGCACAGCTGAGAAGCTTCGATGCATGTGCTCCATAACACGTTAAAAAATAACGCGTTTAATCACACTTTGCGTTCCAAGCAAAGGGGAACTTCTCTCAATGCATGATTTCCTGGTACACCGATTACATTGATGTACACATCAGAGCTACAAAAATGTAACAGTCGGAAGAAAGCGCATTGCTACGACTGATTGGAGGAAAATTTCATTTCAAAAGACTACCTGACAGAAGTCTTGATAAAAGCGTGGTTTTGTGCACATATATATATATGTATATATATGTGGATGTATATGTACAGTGGTGTGAAAAACTATTTGCCCCCTTCCTGATTTCTTATTCTTTTGCATGTTTGTCACACAAAATGTTTCTGATCATCAAACACATTTAACCATTAGTCAAATATAAGACAAGTAAACACAAAATGCAGTTTTTAAATGATGGTTTTTATTATTCAGGGAGAAAAAAAATCCAAACCTACATGGCCCTGTGTGAAAAAGTAATTGCCCCCTGAACCTAATAAGTGGTTGGGCCACCCTTAGCAGCAATAACTGCAATCAAGCGTTTGCGATAACTTGCAATGAGTCTTTTACAGCGCTCTGGAGGAATTTTGGCCCACTCATCTTTGCAGAATTGTTGTAATTCAGCTTTATTTGAGGGTTTTCTAGCATGAACCGCCTTTTTAAGGTCATGCCATAGCATCTCAATTGGATTCAGGTCAGGACTTTGACTAGGCCACTCCAAAGTCTTCATTTTGTTTTTCTTCAGCCATTCAGAGGTGGATTTGCTGGTGTATTTTGGGTCATTGTCCTGTTGCAGCACCCAAGATCACTTCAGCTTGAGTTGACGGACAGATGGCCGGACATTCTCCTTCAGGATTTTTTGGTAGACAGTAGAATTCATGGTTCCCTCTATCACAGCAAGCCTTCCAGGTCCTGAAGCAGCAAAACAACCCCAGACCATCATCACAAACGCTTGATTGTAGTTATTGCTGCTAAGGGTGGCCCAACCAGTTATTAGGTTCAGGGGGCAATTACTTTTCACACAGGGCCATGTAGGTTTGGATTTTTTTTTCTCCCTAAATAATAAAAACCATCATTTAAAAACTGCATTTTGTGTTTACTTGTGTTATATTTGACTATAGTTTTTCACACCACTGTATATATACTGTATATATGTGTGTATATGTATATATATGTTTATGTGTGTGTATATTGTGAACGCTGGCCCCGGCACAGACAGACGGACAACATTTTTTCTCCACACACCATTTATTTATATACACTATATACAAAGTCTTTGCTCACGTGCACCCCCAGTGCCCTCTCGCACCGAATTCCCCAAAGTCCAGGCCCACAGTCTTTTGTGCCTTCCTGGCCGCCTCCAGTCCTTCCTCTTGCTCAGTCCACTTCCTCCCGACTTCCACACACTGACTGGAGGGAGGCGGCCCCTTAAATAATGCCCCGGATGAGCCCCAGGTGTTTCCGGCCTCTTCTCTTTAGCCACGCCCCAGCGTGGCGGAAGTGTCGGCTGCTTTCCTGGCGGCTCTCCGGGCGCCACACAAAGTCTTCCCCGGCACTTCCTGGTGTGGCGGAAGTGCCGGGCTCCCGGGATAATTAGGCCCTGGGGCGCCGCCTGGACGGACGCCCCCACTCCGTCTGGAGGAGGCACTTGCCCTCCTCTTGTCCTCCAAGGCGTCCCCGGCCGGGCTCCAGCCCCAGCCGCGGACCGTACGGGATGAACCGGCATCGGAGCGCCGCCTGGCGGTGACCACGGACCCCTACAGGGCTGGGCTTCCATGCCCTTGACCCGTGGTCCCCAACAGAACCAGGACAGACGCCCCCTCGCGGTGTGGAGGAGGCACAAGCCCTCCTCACGTCCTCCAAGGCGTCCCGGCCGGGCTCCAGCTCCGGCCGGCGACTGCATGGGATAAACCGGCATCGGGGCGCCGCCTGGCGGTATCCACGGGCCCCTACAGGGTAGGGCTTCCATGCCCTCGACCCGTGGCTCCCAACTAAACCAGTACGGACGCCCCTCGCGGTATGGAGGAGGCACAAGCCCTCCTCTCGTCCTCCTGGGCGTCCCGGCCGGGCCCCAGCTTCGGCCGGGGACCACAATATATATATATATACAGTGTATATGACAGCAACACTCATGACAATGACAATGTCAATCATGTTACGTTATTATTAAAATGTTTCCTTTTCTTTTTCATTACTTCTTTAACACACTACTTCTCCGCTGTGAATGTAGTTTACCCGAAACAACTCCAGTAGTGCTCAATGTAGCTTTACTTTTTAAAATGTTAATGTTTTACTGTTTAATAACTTATTATTATTTTATTATTTTTCCCTTCCACTCAGTGACCAAAGCTATACACACACATATAGACACATACATATATATATACACATATATATACCTGTGTGTATGTTTGTATGTATGTATATATATGTATATATCAAAACAGATTATGACAGCAGCAATCCAAGCTGTGAGAAAACAGTAAAAAGGAGGCGTGTCAGACGTCGTGGTACATTTTCTGATGCAGCTAGACGAAAACATCTTTGTGACGCTGCCGCCAAATACACAAAACAATTACTTTGACAATCATGTTACGTTATTTTAAAAATGTTTCCTTTTCTTTTTCTTTACTTCTTTAACACGCTACTTCTCCGCTGCGAAGCGTGGGTATTTTGCTAGTTGATTATATTTACGTAATCGAATTTCAGAAGCGCGGCCTTACTCATTCCCACAAGCTGTTTACTCTTCACAATAATTCTAACAACCAGTCTTCAGCCACGGTCAGTTGTACGTTGCTTTTTCTAGGATTAGATCTTTCGACTCATTATCTGTCGTCACCACCAAAACACCTATTCACACCTGCGTCTTTCAAGAAGTATTTATTTCTTCTTGATTTCTGAATTCCTTTCTCACCGTTTTCCGTTCCTATTCTTACACTGCCATATGCTACGGCGGGCTTTGGCTAGTTCTCAATAAATCATTTAACCTTCTTAGGTTAAAAAACAATATGTAAATAGTTGCAGTATGTATCTGCATTTGTAAAGTGACTTGGCATGGTGTTCTTTATATAAAGGTGTTGACAATGACAATAAAATTGAATTAAAAAAGTAAATACAAGGTACCTAATGAGGTTAGATTGACACCACAGGGTAAGTGATTGAGAAGGGACACCTTC